>NW_023458597.1:176078-184531 GCF_013731165.1 Rhagoletis pomonella | reverse complement strand
GCTTATAGTTTCTGACAAATTAATTAATCATTCCAGCCCTTTTTATTTTTTATTGGAAAAAAGACAAAAAAATCAAGCTTTAACAGAAGAAAAATTAAAAAAGTAACGGGCTCTGTGCCAAATTTTTGCATTTGTACTAAAGCCTTTCTATTACGAAAAAAAGTCAAGTAACTGATGAAGAAAATCGATGGATAAGTACGCAACATAAGTGGTCAAATGAAAATGCGCAAAGATTTTTTTTATGAAATACGAGCAGTAAAGCGTGCTAATCATACGTCACGTACACCCGAGTAACACGCTTTACTGCTTTTACTTTTTAATTTGACCACTCATATTTCGTATTTATCCATTTATTTTCCTCATCAGTAACTTGATCTTTTTTTGTAACAGAACAGGCTTTAGTACAAATGCAAAAATTTGGCACAGAACCTGTTATGTTTTAAATTTTGCTTCTGTTAAAGTTTGATTTTTTTTTAATTTTTTTCATTAAAAAATAAAAAAAGCTGAAATGATTAATTAATTTGTCAGAAACGATACGCCCTATCGGAAAGTTATGTATATACGGTTTATGGAGAATTTCAGTGACTTTCATTTGCCGTGTTTTATATTAAGATTTTTAATTTTTTTCGCAAGATATACATGATTAAAAGGAACCAGTTTTTGCTTTAAACTGAATAACGGTAAATTGAAAATATCTCAAAAACGTATCCAAAAAAATAAAAATTAACTCGATTTTCGGAATCACCAAGCAATTCTACATTGGAATTGGATAGTGGCGTCTGGAGAACAATTTTGCTGTAAACCAGTGTTATCAACAGAATACTTACAGTGAAAATTACAAAGATCGAGTCACTATAACCTATATCTCCCATACAACTGATTGTTCAGATATCCGATTTTTTGTTATAACTCCTCCATTTTTGTAATTAGGAACATGAAATTTTCCACTGTTGTCACTCATTATCTAAAGAATACTTACAGTGAAAATGGCGAAGATCGAGTTGCTATAACCTATAGCCTCCATACAACTCACTGTTCAGATATGAGATTTTTTGGTTCCTTTTAATCGCGTATCACCATTTATGCAGCTAGATGCATGAAATTTCGAATTATTTTCACTTAGTATCAACAGAAAGTTTACAGTAAAATGAACAAAGATCGGGTCACTATAACCTATTTATTGCCTCCATACAACTGATTGTTCAGATATGGGGTTTTACTGTGAAACTCCTTTATATGGACAGTTAAAACCGATAAATTTACAGAGTCTACTGAGAAAATCGTCAAAATCTATGCTGTATAAGCTTTATCTCCTATACCACTGATTGTTCAGATACCGGTTTTTGCGATATATCTCCTTCATGTAGGAAGCTAAACCCATTGAATTGTTTTGCCGGTTTACCGATCACACAGCAGTCAAAATCACTTAGATTGGTGCTATATAAGGTATATCTTCCATACCTCTGATTATGTAGATATGTATGTAACTCCATCTATGTATGCTGTGAATATATAAATTTTTTCAAATGCAGTAATCTGTTAAAGTAAAATTTTCAGATGTTCATGGAAGGTATGAAGCTTTCGGTCCAACTGTCGATAGTTTTGTAGATCTATTAAAACTAATGTTTGTACACATCGGTATAGGTACACAATAAATATGATTGCAAACAATGGAATCAATCATCGTAACTGACCAACAGAGAATATTTGACTTCATTTTCTCGACTTAGCATAATGTAGACCACCTTATAGTAGGGGAGCCCAAGAGGGGATTTGGGAATTTACTCTATCGCGTCAGATTAAGGAATGGTGGGTTAATTACATGCTGAAAAGTTTGTATTTCAATAATCTGACGTTAACTTGACATTCTTATTAGGAAGCAAACAGCTCGAGGATAACGGGAAGTATATATGTAATCTGACGATTTCCACAAGCCGGAGTAGCGAAAATCGTCAACACAAGTAAGCGAGTGCACCTGCGTTTTTTTTAAGTTCTACAGAAGTTTCTACGAAATCTGTTATCTTTTGATTTGTTTGCTGTTTTCTTTCATATTATTTGTCACAAACATATGACTATATGTACAGTAGGGATGTTTCGAATGTCATATTTTTCACATTCGCGAATGCAAATGCGAATGCGAATGTTAGGAATAACATTTAGAAAGCTATAATCATCGTTTTTATTACTTAAAATTTTTGTAAATTATTAGGACATTGAACGAGTGCATAACCTGTATAGTACACTATGGTCTGGCGACTATCATTTGTTGGTCAAAAGTCGAGAAGTAACCAAATCGATTTGAAACTTAGTGTTTGGAGGTTTTTGAAGTCGCTGAATTCGAATATAATGTCAGATTTTCAAAATTCAAAATGGCGGATCCAATGTGGTGACCAAGTTTTATACTCCTTTCACTTTCACCAAAAACTTATATATAAGCGGAGTTTTCAAGGTCGCTGATTCCGAATCTGATGTAAGATTTTTGGAATTTAAAATGGCGCATCCAATACCAAATTTTATAACTTTTTCCTTTTCGGCATAAACTCACATAAATGGGGAGCTCTCGAGAACGCTGATAGCAGATTTTTTTAATTCAAAATGTCGGATCCAATATGGCTACAAAATTTTATATTTTCTTCTTTTTCACCGAAGACTTATAAACAAGGGGGTTTTCGAATTCGGTGATTTAAAATCTGAGGTCAGATCGTTGAAATTTAAAATGGCGGATCCAATATGGCGTTATCGGGAAAAAATTTTTTTTTTTATTTATTTGTTTATTTGTGAGAGTAATAATTATAAATAACCATAACACTGAAATTTAACAAGAGCGTTGGCTACCGAGGCCTTCGGCTCGAGGTTTAATACATACATGAGGGCAGTTTTAAAGATAATTTCATTAAGTATGTACAATAATATACTTTCATTTCATTTCATTTATTAATCTATAAACAATGTGTTTACAGACTATATTACAAATTTATAAAACAGGATAACGCAAAAAATAAAAAATATAAATATATAACATGGTTATCATAACAAATTCCTTACAAGTATATCCTTAAAATTAAGGTTGAAAGAAGAGAAATCAAACTCTAAGGAAGAAGAATAAGTATTGAATTGACATAGCACGCTCCTTAAAGGGGTGTTCATGCCATAAACGGTTTTTGCTAAGCCAACATAAAATAATGCATTGCAACGAAAAATACGTGGAGGAACATTAAAACCAATTCTCATAAGCCTGAGATGATGTCAAATACGAAACACATCGATAAAAGAGTACGCCTCGCATCTAAGGCCATAAGGTTGATTAATAGACAACGAGGACGGTAAGACGGGAGAGGTTCAGTAAATATTAGCGAGCGAAAAGCAAACCGAGCAAAAACCCTTTGAACAGATTCTAATCTGTTGATATAAATAGAATGGTATGGTCTCCAAATGGTATGGTCTCCATCTTAGAACGAACAAAAGACGTATACAAAAGTTTGAAAGTATAAGGATCGGGAAACGTAGAACAATTACGACGAATAAATGCCAACATCGCGAACGATTTAGAAATAATAAAATTGATGTGAGTGGTAAAGTTAAGCTTGGTATCACAGTAGACCCCCAAGTCCTTAAATTCACAAATTGTCTTCAGCGGCACGTTTGAGATACAGTAGGATGTAGGTACTAGTCTTAATAACTTAGCATAGGAGGTATAATGACATTTACTAATATTAAGGAATAGACAATTACGCATACACCAATTATATAAGTTGTCGAGCTCAGCCTGGAGAGTTAGTGAATCTTGCGGGCAACTAATTTCATAATAAATCTTCAGGTCATCAGCAAACAGCAAGAAGATACATTTAGAGAAACAAGAGGAAATATCATTAATAAAGAGCACAAATAATAAAGGACCAAGGATACTACCCTGGGGAACACCTGAGGAAGCAATGAGCGAACGGGAAGATTCATTTTCAATTACAACAACACAGCGCCTGCTACTTAGATACGATATAATCCACTTCAAGAAAGCAGAGTGGTAGCCTAGTCTCGCCAGTTAAGCTATCAAGATACGGTGAGATACCCTATCGATGGCCTTAGAGAAATCCGTATAGACGGCATCAATTTGGAATCCCTTTTGAAAGGTTGCAAAACAGTCCTCCGTAAATACCGCTAAGTTAGTTACCGTTGATCTGCCCGGGATAAATCCATGTTGATTAAAACATAACACGTGCTTAGTAGAACAGTATATTTTGTCTTTCACGATACATTCGAACAGCTTAGAGACAGAAGTGAGCTTGGAAATGGGCCTATAGTTCGCTTTATCATTTTTATTACCACTTTTGAGAATCGGCGTAATGAAAGCCAGTTTCCAGTCGTCGAGAAACACCATCAGCCAATGACATATAAAATATATGTCTCAAGGGCTCCATAAGAGAGGGGCAGCTATTTAACAAGATAACTGAGAGGCCTTCGGCGTCAGTATTAGTGGAATACTTTAAATTAGTTATGCCATTAACAATATGCTCATAAGACAAAAATAAGTTACCGAAGTTGAGAGAATTATTTGAGTTTAAAGGGACAACAACAGGAACAACACTATCCGGGTTATCTAAAATAAAATTTGACGAGAAAAGGTCAGCAAAAAGATTGACAGCATCCAAAATAGAGTTAGCTGAAACACCATCTAGTTGAACTGAAGCGGGAATATTTGAGCAATTCTTTTTCGACTTTATGTAATTCCAGAAAAATTTAGGATTTCTTTTTATGTTACTTTCAACATTGTGTTTATAATTTCTATATGAAGATTTATTCAGCTTGTTAAATTTAGCTCCATAAAACGCATAACGTTCGCGCAGATTAGCGTCGTTTGAGCGTTTGAACTTTTTGTAAAGCTTGTTCTTCAAATTCCTTAGACGTTTGATCTCTATACAGAACCAATGGATCTTAAAAGTTTTAGAGTGTAACTGTGGAATATTGTTTAGACAAACATCGTAAACGTTAGATTTAAAAATATTGAAAAAACTAGTTACATCCTTCTTCCCAAAAAGCTGAGACCAATCTAAAACCAACTTATTATTTTTCATTTCAGTAAAATCACAAAGAGAGTAATTAAAAGCTACCCTCTGGATGCCAGTAGGTAACTCAAAAAATTAAAAAAATTCAATTTCCAAATCCAAAATTCAGCCTAATTCGTTAAAAAAAACCATTGGCTTGACATAATTCAATGCACAGCAGATTATCAATAAAATATGATTCCAAAACACTATTAACGTTAGATGGAGTGAGAAAATTATTATTATCTTATTAAGCTTAAAACTTACGCGCTTGAGAGCTCTCAAATCGGAACCTTTCTTCACAATCAAAAAGCAAGAAATCTTATCTTTATGGATACCAGCGTACTTTGCTACATACTCAATGATACTTTGAGTCTTCACAGTAGATACAAACGAAGAAAGATATAGCCATTTCAAGCGAACCACAACTTCAAGTTCTGAGTTATCATTAGTTCCAAACACAAACGGTTTCGGTTTTTTATGCGTGCGTTTTTTAGCCACAGTTAACCACTGTGCATTGTGTATCAGAGTATTGTTACCAACAGCGTCAGGTATTAAAGCGCAAACAGTCAACGACGTAGCGTAGACGTAGGTTGACGCAGACACAATCTATCTTATGGGATTCGCGTGTTGACGAAAACTCACCACCGCATGGTGGTGACGTTGCCGTTGCTTTTCTCTCTCTCTATCAACAGTAAATTTGATATGCTGCTACGTACGTCAACCTACGTTTACGCTACGTCGTTGACTAACTGAGCTCTTAATGCTGCAGCAGCGGCATACGAAGACGTCGGAGCGGCGAAACCTTCACTAGCACAGGGAGCATTAAAAGCGGCTGGCGAAGCAGCAGCAGAAAACGAAGAAAACCCGGTTTTAGAAGCAGCGAACACAGACAAACCAGTATTATTAACAGGAGCAATAGAAGAAATATTTTCAGCAGTAGTATGAGCAGTCAAACCGGTATTACTATAAGAAACAACAGAAACGATATTATCAGCAACAACAGCATCAGTAGCTGGCTCAGTACCAGCAGCACCACAATCACGGAAATTAGTAGCTTTAGGTGTTTTTGTTATAGGAATAGCAACCGTGTCACTTATTTTAGATTTTGAACGCGTAATAATTCTTTTCTCACTGATAGCAGGTGGCGGTGTAATAGAGTTATCACTTGCTGGTTCAATTAAAGACACAAAGATGCTTTTAAATTTATCCAAGTCCGAAATCGCATTTAAGATTTTGTCCTTAAGTCCACACTAGGCCATACAATTACACAGAGAGACATTTTGCTAAAGGAAAACTAAAACTTATTATGTCATTGGCAACGCGACAAGGGTTTTCTCGCGTTCGTTTTAAATAAAACCACTCGCGTTTTATATTTAAAACGTTATAAATGTTGTATTTGTAATAATTAAAGCAGGTATAAGATATATAAATGTCTATTTGTTGCAGTTAAACTTCCCGGTAGCCGTTTCCCCGTGTGGGCGCGTTAACTGTTGAATTTGGAGTGCGTTCTTTCTCCAATTTCTTTTGCTCATTACGAGAAAGTTGAACAGCAGAGAACTCATTAGGGTGTTCCCTCAAAAAAATCGGTTGATTGTACACTGCCCCCCGCTGCAGGAGTGTGCTGGATAGTTCAGTCCGCAGTCTTCGAACATTAGTGTAGGCCATTTACGCGCTGTCCGGTAGCCTTGGCACTCGGATGGGCTTACGTAGTAATATTGAGGTGTAGCGGATTCGCGCTACCGCTGATGCATTCCGCGTTTAATGTTATTTAGGGATATGGCACTTAGAGTTGGCTTCATGTTGCTGGCGATATATGGTCTTTCCTTGGGTTATCGTTTTGCAAGGGAAGAAAGCGAACAATTATGCAAAGGGTGGTGCTCTATATGCATTGTAATCTTCTTATTCGTATTTGTGTATTTTTGTAGTGTGCTCATGGGTTAGAGCTTACTGTTTTGAATGACTGGGTCTCATTTATTGCCCTTTGGTTTGAGTTATGTAGGGAGTTCATGGGTTAGAGCTTATGGCATTGAATGCGCGGGGTCTTATTTTTTGCCCTTTATTTTCATAGTTTTGCGGCGGAACCGCTTATCACCCAACCAAATATAGTTTCTTGAGCAATTACATTATCTTGTATTCTTCGGGCTCCGGGTTGGAGAATTAGTGGAAGTATATTGCTTCCAATAACCAGATCTATTGGTGCTGGTTTGCTGAAATGTGAGTCAGCTAGTTCATGGGGATTGAACTGTTTAATAAATTCACGACTTAAGGGGGGAGTCGGTATTTGCTCCGGTAATTGCTTCAGTACCACAGCTTTTGTATTTATCTTCCGCTTTGACATACTTAGTTCCCAAACGTTCCTAGGGCGTTTTGTGTTACATCCACCAATATGTAATACGTCGAACTGGGAGTGTTCGGTTGGAAGCTTCAACCTCTTCTGATCTGCTGACGAAATAAAGGTTTTTTGGGCCCCTTGGTCAAGCAGTGCTCTGAGTTGAAACTGTTCTCCTCGATGCTCTATTGTCACTATTGCAGTTGGGAGGAGAACTTCATTTTCTTTGGGAATTTGGAGCGAGTTAACATGCGCGGAGTTTGAGCAGGTGGGTTGCTTATCCGGCTTGTAGCTAGTTAACTCTTGGCGGCAATCGTTGGTGATCGCGTGCGCTGTGCTGTGTTGCGCTATTACTTTTTGAGTTTGCGTATTGGTTGGGTGGTGATCATAGGGGATCACTTGCTCTTTATTTGGTGGGGCTATGGTCTTTTGGGTATGACCAAAGCTTTCATGTATCTGTCGATCGGGGTTGATCGATTTCTTAATATTTTCTTTTATGGTGTTCTTCTTGGAATGGCTTCTGGATGTGTGTACATGCAGTAAGGAGTTATGTCTTTTCTGGCAATACATGCATGCATGAGTTTTAACAAATTTTATGCGCCTTTGTATTGCGAATTTTTGAAATATGGGGCATTTCTGTATCACATGGCGGGAGTTGCAGACACATGTGAGGATTTTCATCTGTGTGCGAATTCTGTGCTTCTCGGGAGTGAGAGCTTGGGGGACTTATAGCTCGGATCAATTTGAGTTGATCAAAGATCTTCGCTTTAGTCATTTCATAAGTATCAATACTAAATTGATACTTGCCTTCCGCCAACGCCAAAAAATTATCTGGAAGGTCTTCCTCATCTTTTAGGAAAAGTGAGTCATATGCGGCTTGTAACCGCGCCCAGAGATTGTCAATAGTTTTTCCTTTTATTTCGAGGGCCGACTCTGTGAATTCCTCCATGGGAGAAGAGGTGAGTCTGGCACAATATCTCATAAAGCCATCATTTTCTATATTAAATTTTTGCGCACACGGGTCATGAGATTTTCTTTTTTCTGATTTCTTTGCTTCGGCAGAAGTCTGAAGCTTTTCAAAG
>NW_023458597.1:142059-146078 GCF_013731165.1 Rhagoletis pomonella | reverse complement strand
AGAAAAAGGGAGACTAACAAAAAAACACCTTAGAGAAATAATATATATGATGATGATAAGGAACAGCCGTTAGTAAACGGCGGCATACATATGTATGTATGTCATAAAAATATCGATGGTCAATTCAAAATTCAAAAAATAAAAACTCGTACTATTGTTAAGTGGCTCATGTCTTTAATCGTTGTCTTATTCATGTATAATCTCTACTACTTACTTTAGTTAGGATTAGACATGGGTTAGCCAAGGATTAGAGACATGAGCCTCTTAACAGTAATAAGGGATTTAATTTTTTGAATTTTGAGTTGTGTTATTGCAGAGGACCATGGATATGTGAATTCATATATTTCGATAACGAAATAAATTCGAGCATAAATACGATTTTTAGTTACATATACATATGAAACTCAATTTCAGTGCCACCTGGCGGAAATTTTTTTTCGAAAGAAAACTTTTTCCTGTTAGCAATACATATTTTAAGTATGAGGATAATCGGACCATAAACACGATTTTTAGTAATAACTCGACTTCAACGCCACCTGGCGGCTCTTTTTTTTGCAATGGTATTGTTTTTCCTATTGTCAATACATATCTCAAATATGGGGCGAATCGGACCATAAATACGGGTTTTACTAATAACTCGACTCCAGCTCTACCTAGCGGTTGTTTTAATAGTTATTCTGCTATTCGGAAGGTAGATAATTTCAAGAAACAAATATCATAAAAATCGGTCCAGCCGTTCTTGAGTAATAAATGGTGTAACTAACACGACTTTGTTTTATATATCTTATAAATATTATAAATGTGAAAGTTTGTATGTTTGGATGTTTGGGAAATCATCACGCGGAAACGACTACACGTATTTGCATGAAATTTTGTACGCAGATAGCTTATGGGCCAGATTGGTTAATAGGCTAATCGTTTAAGAGTTGCCACCTGTTAAGAAAGTTTCATTTATTTAATATGCGGGAACGACTGAATGGATTTGCATGAAAATTTGCACACAGATAGCTTATAACCTAGATTGGAAATAGGCTACTTATCTTAAGAGTTGCCACCTGTTAAACAAGTTTCATTAAATTAATACGCGGAAACGACTAAATGGATTTGCATGAAATATTGCAAGCAGACCTACAGTGGAAAATAGGCTAATTTTTTGGAAGAGTTGCCACCTGTTAAAAAAGTTTAGTTACATTAATACGCGGAAACGACTAAACGGATTTGCATGAAATTTTGCACACAGATAGCTTATGACCTAGGTTAGAAAGTAGGCTACCTTTTTTAAGAGTTGCCACCTGTTAGAAATGTTTAATTTAATTAATACGCGGAAATGAGTGAACTGATTTGCATGGAAGTTTTTACACAGATAGCTTATGAGCTAGGTTGAAAAATAGGCTACTTTTTTAAGAGTTACCACCTGCTAAAAAAGTTTAATTAAATTAATACGCGGAAAAGCCTGAACGGATTTGCATGAAATTTTGCAAGCAGATATCTTATGTTCTACAGTGGAAAATAGGCTAATTTTTTGGAAGAGTTGCCACCTGTTAAAAAAGTTTTCATTAAATTAATACGCGGAAACGACTGAACAGATTTGCATGACATTTCGCACAGAGATAGCTTATGACCTATGTTGGAAAATAGGCTACTATTTTAAGAGTTATCACGTATTAGGAAAGTTTAATTAAATTAATACGTGGAAATGACTGAACTGATTTGCATGAAAGTTTGCACACAGATAGCTTATGACCTAGACTGGAAAATAGGCTACTTTTTTAAGAATTGCCACCTGCTTGAAAATGAAATTTTGCTCAAAGATGGTTTATGACCTGGATTGAAAAATAGGCTACTTCCTTAACCGGTTTTCCGATCAGAGCGAAATTTAGTACACTTACTACGGATTTCGGAAGGATGGTCTTAGACTGAAAGCAAGTCCGATAACTCAAGGCCCCTCCCATACAAATTGGAATTTTCATATTACATACATATCTCTCGAAGTATTTGTGGGAGAGAACTGAAACTTGGTATAGTGATATGTATGTGAAATCAATGTTGGCATTAATCGATTGATGTTTTAATTAGTTAGTTAACTCGATTAAATTCAATCTGATTACAGTTAATCATGATTAATTTTAATCCGACTAAACAGTTAATGGTAACCGCGATTAAAAAATTATTTTTTAATCATTAACTCTTAATTTGATCAAGTAAGTTTGGTGATTAATTAAGTTATGCTGGAATTTCCCTGTGCACACAAAGCAAGTTAATCCGGTATGGCTAAGTCGGGTTTCCTTATCAATCTAAGCAATCTGGTGTGCGTTTTCATTAAGAAATATACCAACAAACGTTTTGCAAACTAGGTTTGTAAAAGTTCCCAGTTTATGTTTTACTAATAACAATAATTATTATTTTCTTATATTACGTGCTTTTTATAAGCGTAAAACACAAAAGAATTACTATAACTGGTGTTTGGTTTCAAACTCGGACAAGCTAGACAAATTAATCAGATTTTATTTTTAATTGGATTAACGATTAATGTTTTAAATTAATTAAACGTAATCGCAGCCAGCGATTAACGATTAAAAAAATGTTATCATTAATCGTACAGTTGATTACGACTAATTAATTTTAATCGACAAACGCGATTAACATTTTAATCGTTAATTTTTAATCGTTAATCAGATTAACAGTTTGCCAACACTGTGTGAAATCATGTTCATATGCTCGGAGAAAAATGGACGTTTTTGGAAAAGAGGCGTAGCACCTCCCATACTGAATGAAAGTTTCATATTGCATATCTCTTCAAATGTTTGGGGTAAAGCACTCAAGGTTGGTATGGAAATACATATGTATGCATGTATGTATGTGAAACTAATAGCATACTCATGGAGAAAAATGAGAGTTATTGGAAAAGGCGGTGTGGCAACTCCCATGCAAATTGATTTTTCTATGCTGCATATCTCTGGAGGTGTTTATTGCAGAGGACTGGAACTTGGCACCGAGATGTGTATACAAAATTAATTCCATACTCAAAGAGAAGAATTTGCGTTATTCGAAAAGGGGACATGGTTCCTGCCGTACAAATCTTACTTACTCTTACTGTTTATCTCCAGAGGTGTTCATGGTAGAGTACTGGGACTTGGTACTGGGGTAAGTAAAATCAATTCTAAATTCATGGAAGAAGATTAGTTTTATAAGAAAAAGGGGCGTGGCACTTCCAGTACAAATTTACTTTTTCTTGCCACATATCCCTGGAAGTGTTTGTGGAAGACAGAATAAATTTCATTAAATGGAAAAGGGAGAGCCGGGTCCGGCCTTATAATCTAAAGCTCTCTTGAGGCATTTGCTACAGTAATGAGAAGTGGTATTTTATGAAGGCCAGGTTATTATACCCGAGCGCACTTGTGCACAAGGGTATTATAACTTTGTTCACATAACGGTTGTTTGTAACAGGCAAAACGAATCGAGATAGATATAGACAAATGTATACATAAATGATCAGAATGAAAAGAGAAATCGATTAAGCGGTGACTGTCTGTCCGTCCGTCCGTCCGTCCGTCCGTCTGTGCACAAGATAACTCGAGTAAAAATTGAGATATCTTAACGAAACTTGGTACTTGAACTTCTTTTGGGCGTAGGACGGATGGTATTCAAAATGGGCGAAATCGGACAATAACCACGCCTACCTCCCATATAACGGTAATTTTAAGAAATACGAAAACTGCGATATTTTAGTAACTACTGAAGATAATTCACTTAAAATTGATACTTACAATGAGTTTCAGACGGAAAACATGAATATTATAAATTTTTGGAAAATGGGCGTAGCCACGCCCACTTATGGTTACATGTGTATATCTTGGTAGCCGCTGCACCAATTTCTTCCAAACTTGGCACAGTTGTTGGCCTTAGTACAGTATACTAAATGGCTGAAAATTTAAAAAATCGGACAATAACCACGCCTACCTCCCATATAACGGTAATTTTCAGAAAAACGAAAACTGCGATATTTTAGTAACTACTGA
>NW_023458597.1:136901-141959 GCF_013731165.1 Rhagoletis pomonella | reverse complement strand
CATAAATGATCAGAATGAAAAGAGAAATCGATTAAGCGGTGACTGTCGGTCCGTCCGTCCGCCTGTGCACAAGATAACTCGAGTAAAAATTGAGATATCTTAACGAAACTTGGTACGTGAACTTCTTTTGGGCGTAGTACGGATGGTATTGAAAATGGGCGAAATCGGACAATAACCACGCCTACCTCCCATATAACGGTAATTTTCAGAAAAACGAAAACTGCGATATTTTAGTAACTACTGAAGATAATTCACTCAAAATTGATATATACAATGAGTTTTACACGAAAAATAAGAATATTACAAAATTTTGGCAAATGGGCGTAGCCACGCCCACTTATGGTTACATGTGTATATCTTGGTAACCGCTACACCAATTTCTTCCAAACTTGGCACAGTTGTTGGTCCTGGTACAGCATACCAAATGGCCGAAAATTTCTAAAATCGGACAATAACCACGCCCACATCCCATATAACGGTAATTTCGAGAAATACAAAATCTTCGATAAATCAGTAAATATTGAAGCTAATTTATTCAAAATTGTTGGTTGCAACAATTCTTTACCAAGAAATACGTTTATGACAAAATTTTGGAAAATGGGCGTAGCACCGACCACTTGTGATCACATATTTGTACCATGCTCGGTATGGTTATTGTGCTTGCCACATAAAAGCAAACCGTTGAAAATTGTTGAAATCGGACTAAAATTGAGGCCGCTTTTCATATAACGGTAAATTTCAGAAATGCTTGAAATTTCAATATTTCGAAATTTAAGGACGCTTATTTACTTAAAATGTATACGGTAGCATTCGGAAAGGAGGAAAACTTATATTTAATACTTGCGCCGGGTATTTAATGTTCGGCTCCGCCCGAACTTAGACTTTCTTACTTGTTAAATTTGAGTTGGAAATATTAGAACTCGCCGTGGCACCTTCAAGAAGGTTACACGTTCACGCGTCGTATACCTGGAAACATTTTAAGATAAACTTAGAGAGATTGATATATTTCGTATGCCTAGCGCGCAGACGAGATTTTATAATTTAATAGTTTTAAACGGCCTAAATACCTTAACTCGCTTAAAAAATAACGAGCTATAACGAAATGGGCACAGAAATAAAATCTAACATCATTAAATTATTTTTCCTATTTGTATAAAAGTGCGGGGTGAAACCCGCGGGTATAAGCTAGTATAGATATATTGTATGTTTCTTACGTTTTTATACATTCATACTGTGTATGTAGTGTTAGGGCTGTTAACTTATCTATTAACGATTTAACTACAGTTTAAAATAGATAAGCTTACGGCCCTTAACCCTCTAGTAGGCAGAAGCGCCTCCAGACGGTCGTTAACTAAACACCTTTTTAGTGCACCTATAATAATTTTTTTCAATATTCGTAAGGCACGATCTTTAGACAAAAAGCGTACCCTTACGGCGAAGTAAATTTTAATCCGTTATGTCAGTCCGTTTTATTTTAATCGGCAGTTGAATTACAGATTTTGAAAACACGGTTAAAATTAATTATTTCTTGCTATTTAGTAATTTCGTAATTAAAGAAATTTTTTCTTTTGAAAAAATTTTTGATATAAAAAAATTCGGTGGATTTCGTTGTTAAAAGCACCGTATTTTAATATAAGTTTTATAATTATGTCACCATTCGAAATGGAGAAAATTGCTTTCGAACACAGACCGTCTACAGACCGGCTTGCCGACATATAAAACCCCAGTTTTGAATTTTTGACCGTCTGCAGACGGCATTGCCGGTTCGTAGGTCAACATTGAGTAAGAGAAAGCTGAAAATATGTGTAAGTATATCGGCGAGCCCGTCTCCAGACGATCTTGGTTTTTCTCCCCTGTAGGAAAAAGTTACTGTCACAGATCGAAATAGACATCAGTTTTGGATTTCTCGTGCTAAAATCACCCATTCCTGAATTTTTCAACTCATAAAAAATTGGCCTACTAGAGGGTTAATATGCTTAATTTGTTAAATGGCCGTGTATGTTCTTGTATTGTGGTTGTACCAGCTGCTGGTGCGACTTCAAAAACTATTTGAAGATTTTATGATTATACCAGCATGCTGGTGTCGTGAGTGGTGAAATTAGCTCAATTTTCTAAGTAAAAAGTATTTTAGCGGAAATTACTTGCACTATATGAGTCAAAGCCGTGTTTGTGGAAGATTAAGTTCACGATATTGCAGTTGTGAATTAAAAAAAAACAATGTTTAACAAAATGGCAGAAAAATTATGAAATTTTGGCTCTAATCATTTCGATCTTTCCTCGACCTCATTTGTAAAGAAATATGTATTGTACCAGCATGCTGGTAAGTTATATGCTTCGAGCCTGATGGTACAATCACTTGATGGAGCCAGCAAGCTGGTTTCGTATATTTCCCCTTTTATACAAAGAGGTTTTTGGTTGGATAAAATATTAGCTTTTTTTCAGAGTTCATTGTTTTTCTATACCATTACTTATTGAAAATGTTTACGTGTGCGTATATGTAAGTAAAAAATTGTAGCTACCATTTTTAGCCACGAATTTTTTTAGCCCTTTTTTTAAAGGAATTCGGCTACCACTAAAAATGATTCGCGGCAACACTCTTGTGCATACATAAATTTCGCTTTGGGCGCAGCGCTACTTGTACATAAATTTCGCTTTGCGCATGCTTGAAGCTGGCAAAGTTTCTTTTTTTATGTATGCGCTGTGCTAGCTGAGTATAAGAAGATAAGAGAATAGAGAGAAATATGTATGTGGTTTGTTGATGCTCTCTAAACACAAACGCGTGAAGGGCAAACGGTCTAGCAATGCGTGGTATTGTTGATCAACTTAATACTTTAATTAAACATACTTATTATTAAAATTTCAATTTCAAAATACCACTGTGTCCTATTATGGTAGAAATAGGTCATTTTAAGACTTGAATCATAGAAATCGACCCAGTACATCGGCTGTTTTTCTCTCACGTTTTTTTGGGCTTTAATTTTATATATAGTATAGATAAGATATAGATATATACTAAGTTTATACGCACATATTATTTGCCAATAACAATTTACAAAATGGTTAACTTTGCCGTATAAACGCTGAGTTAATTTTTTATTTGCAAATAAATAAATCACGCAAATAAGTATTGATTGGTGGTACTATTTGCAAATAAGCGCAAGACGCTGCCATTCTTAGGTTTATTTTCTTTTTCTATGGTCATCTTATTACCTTTTTATAATCAAGACGTTGCCATTTTTAACTTTTTTTCTTTTTCGATGGTCATATTATTGCCTTTTTATAATCAGGCAATATTAAAAAAGAATTTTTAACCATCGAATAAACAGTGAGTTAGGTATTGGCAAATTATTTTAATTTCCAAAAGCTTACGTATAAACGTAGTAATAGATAGATATATACTACGTTTATACGCACAGAATAATCGACTTAATTTAAAGCGCATTGACACCGTACACATTTCGCTCTAGTGTCTATACTTACGGCTTTATATCGGCATCAAAGTAACCGTCTTCAAAAGCAAACAAAATCAGCAGTTTTCATTTGACATTTTGTAAGTTAACATAATGGAAAGTGATAAAAATCTAGTTTTATTCGGCATTATAAAATCGTGGCAAAGAAAAAGAACGATTATTATTAATCAGCTTTTAAATACTGATGCGATTATTTGGAATTTGAGCGGAACAGCTGATCTCCAATTCGCTTTGAGTGAGAGCGGTGTTTATACACTCTTTCTAACTGTCTGGAGAATTAAACTACCGATTTGAAATGGAGTGTGAGCCAAAACACTTCGCTCTTTCAAAGCGAATTGAAATTCAGTTTATACATATGTTTTGAATCGCGGCGAAATGAATTAAAGCGACTTATGCATGCGTATAAACGTAGTAAGAGATGTACTATGTATGCTCACAAATGGAGAGTCAGCCCTTAATAAAAATATTATATCCTGGTTATATAAAATAAAACTAAAAAGATCAAAATAAAGTAATGTAAAAAAAATATTTTTTTAAAACAAGCTCTTTTTACATGTACAATCAAAGGAATAAAATAAAGTAGTGTAACAAAAGATTTTTTACCAAGAAAATTTTGGTAAGACTGCACTAAAATGAATAAAATAAAAAAAGTTAAGCTTTCGTTAAAGTTAAGTAAAGTTAAGTTAAGCTTTCGTTAAAGTTACTAAAAGCCAAATAGTGAAAGGAGTTATTCAAACGCTAATGAAAATTACTAACAATTTATACTGATTCACTTCGTTTTTAAAAAAGCTTGTCGGCGAATTCAGCGTACATGCATAATTGGTTAGTTAAATGTATGTATGCAGATAAGTAAATGCCGATTCGCTATTCGCGCGACAAACTTTTTTAAAAACGAAGTAAATCAGTACAAATTGTTAGTAATTTTCATTAGAGTTTGAGTAACTCTTTTCACTATTTGGCTTTTAGTAACTTTAACGAAAGCTTAACTTATTTTATTTTAATCCTTTTAGTGCAGTTTTAACAAAATTTTCTTGCTTAAAAATATTTTGTTACACTACTTTATTTTATTCCTTTGATTGTACAAGTTAAATAAAATCTTGTTTTTAAAAAATATTTTTTTTATACCCGAGCGCACTTGTGCACAAGGGTATTATAACTTTGTTCTCATAACGGTTGTTTGTAACAGGCAAAACGAATCGAGATAGATATAGACAAATGTATACATAAATGATCAGAAGGAAAAGAGAAATCGATTAAGCGGTGACTGTCTGTCCGTCCGTCCGTCCGTCCGTCTGTGCACACGATAACTCGAGTAAAAATTGAGATATCTTAACGAAACTTGGTACGTGAACTTCTTTTGGGCGTGGGACGGATGGTATTGAAAATGGGCGAAATCGGATAATAACCACGCCTACCTCCCATATAACGGTAATTTTAAGAAATACGAAAACTGCGATATTTTACTACTGAAGATAATTCACTCAAAATTGATACTTACA
Organism: Rhagoletis pomonella; assembly: GCF_013731165.1. NCBI lineage: Eukaryota > Metazoa > Arthropoda > Insecta > Diptera > Tephritidae > Rhagoletis > Rhagoletis pomonella. The sequence continues at coordinate 136,990 of NW_023458597.1, read as the reverse complement.
ATGAGTTTCAGACGGAAAACATGAATATTATAAATTTTTGGAAAATGGGCGTAGCCACGCCCACTTATGGTTACATGTGTATATCTTGG
>NW_023458597.1:121317-136891 GCF_013731165.1 Rhagoletis pomonella | reverse complement strand
AATTTCTTCCAAACTTGGCACAGTTGTTGGTCCTGGTACAGCATACCAACTGGCCGAAAATCGGACAATAACCACGCCCACATCCCATATAACGGTAATTTCGAGAAATACAAAATCTTCGATAAATCAGTAAATATTGAAGCTAATTTATTCAAAATTGATGATTGCAACAATTCTTTACCAAGAAATACGTTTATGATAAAATTTGGGAAAATGGGCGTGTCTAATGCTCTACTTCGTTTATAACTGGCCCAAAAAGACTTTGAGGTTTCTTAGGTACGAGAGAAAAGTAGACCAGCATGGCTGCTTTGTAGGGAACTGTCTTGATCGGGATTGTGGCATTGAAATGTGAGCAGCGGATCTGATTATAGATCTTATTTAAGAGGCTTCAGCGTTTATATTATGCAGAGATAGCTTACTGCTACATATTTCGGCTGAAAGGGAGAGGAACTTAGGCCAATCCGCTTTAGCCGTTAAAAATTTTGCTCTAAGCTTAATCTGGTATTGGTTCGGTAGGTGAAATGTGGCAATTAGAGGGAAGTGATCGCTGTTATGGAGTTCGTTAAGGGTGTGGGATGACAGTTTGGGTCCTAGGGAGGCCGAACCGAGGGTAATGTCAGGATGGCTGAAGGTGCCATGAGTGGAAAAGTGCGTGGGTGTACCATCGTTAAGGACGATAAGGTTGTTGGATAGGATGATATCTTCAATAATTTCGCCTCTACGATTTGATGCTGCAGAGTTCCAAAGTGAGCTCCAGGCATTGAACTCACCTAGAAAGATGTAGAGAGGGGGAATAAGAGCAGGATATTTTGCAGTTTCCTACTATTAAAAGTTTGATTGGGCGGAATATAGCAGGTTATACAGAGGAGTAACTATAGGGTGGCATTGCTGGCAAAATGCCACGGGCCCCCGATCCGAGAGGGCCCCGGCCCAAGGGACCGCGAGCTCAGAAATAACCTAACATTTTTAACAACATTAAGTACTTAAAAGATATAATTTTTTTTTAATTACTTAAAATCAATTAAAGTGAGACACAATTAAGACCCTATGGTCACCATTTTTGTCGTTAACGTTACAGTCGCACATACATATATTTCTATTTATATTTCTGAAACGTTGTATAAAAACCGAAGGTTTACCATTTAACCTCATAATAAACCTCAAAAGCAGGCATGGGCGACTCCGACTGCGCAGTACCCTCGGTGTAGCGTCGCGTGTATACACGAAGTTGAAGGTGAAAATTAAGCGAAAATTAATTACCAAATTATAATGAATCGGTTAAAATTCCATACGCTAAATTACACTTCATTTTCGCCTTCCACTTCGTGTATACGAACACGCGACACTGCCCCGAGGGTACTGCGCAGTCGGAGTCGCCCAGGCTTGCTCAAAAGCTACATTTTTTATACAGACCAGGGAAGCCAACTCGTGAGAAATCGAGGTTTGAACTGTTTTTGTAAGGAATTAGGTGTTAACTTATTTTCAGCCACTTGAAGTTTGGTTTTTATTATATTAGAAATGGGTGGGCTACAAAACTTCCAAGAACCTTTCTACAAATTCTTATTAAAATGCTCGAAATTTTTAAGAAAGTTTGTTTGATTTCTTTTTTACTATTGCATAAATTTTGAGACTTGGATATACATATATAGGTTTTGTTAAAGAATGAACCATATTAAAAAAAAATATCTCAAATTAAATAGCAAACAAAAAATAATAATAGTGAAAGCTGGTCAAAGTTTGGGTCGACGACAGTTTTTTCGACCACTGTATTTATGCACATTTTTTATTCTTTATTTGTTAACTAACTTTATAACCGTTTGATTTGGTTTATGAATACATATGAATAAAAAAAACAGAAAAAGCAGTAATGTTTCAAAATACATACAAATTTTTTTTTGTAAATAAGGAGATATCTATGTGTGGGGAATTTCACGAAATCTCGAAGAAAGTCGGGGAATTTCATTGTCGAAATCGGAGAATTATCAGAAATGAGTTGGCTTGTTTCCTAGCTTTTGTTGTTTTAAAGATAAATGTCATTTTAAGTGGTCTTTAAAGTTATATTTTTTGGAAGGCGCAAAGTCACACATACGGAAAATCTTGGCGAATCCTGCAAAGTTAAAAATTAAACTAAAGAATTTTAAAAATGATCAAGGTTCATTTTGGATAGAATACGTTGATGAGAAATCTATAAACCGAAATATGTGGTGGTTGTTTTTGGGGAGTGTTGCTGAAGTGACAGTCCTTGGCCAGATATAAATCTGGGTCGTTCCGGTCACGTAGACTCGACTGTCGTGGAAACGCCGAAATATGTGGTATTTAACGTTACCTACTTACTACTAGACTATATTCTCCATTTTGATCGCATGCCAGGCACAAGAGAAATGAACGCGCACCGCACACATTGGATGTCAATTGGCACTTGTTTCTAGATGGTTTAAGATGTATATTAACAAATGATGTCAAGCGTCGACGGGTGAGTCAAAGAAATATTTTTCTTCACTCGTTCCTCGTTCCCAAAATTTTGACCATATATTTACATATACTTTATATTATGTCGTCCTGCTTTCCTGAATTATGTACTGCATGGTTATCTGTTACAATTCCTGTGCCCACAGCTAGTGCTGAACGATCATTTTCGAAACTAAAATTAATAAAAACCCACTTGAGAAACTCTATGGGACAAGTCAGGCTACGTAACTTGACTATTCTGTATATTGAAAATTTTTTGGCTCTATCTTTAAACATTGATGATGTTATAGAATATTTTGTGGAACAAAAAGCTCGGAGAAAAGAATTTTATTAATAAGCTAGCCAATGCCCGCTTACTTCGCGGCGCCTAATAAGAGCTTTTGCGTTGGCCAATGCAAAAGAGCGTTGAAAAACAAAATTAGTCTGTAAAGTCAAAATTTTTGATTTAAGTTGCAGTATCCTCCTCACACATAAGCCAATAATAACGCTGTGATACCATATGGAATACCAATCCCTTTCGGTGTCATGAGCTTTACCGATGGTCTTATTTCCACCTGTGGAGATCTCTGTCAAGCATGTGTAATGTGTTTTGTATTATCTTGCAACTACAACATTGGTGCGATGCGTAAGCCAATAACAGTTCTTATAGGGAAACTCAAGAGCACAGAAGTGCGTTTTCTGTTATAGGAGGGCCAAGAATCCTCGGTGTCCCACAGGATGAAAAGTTTTCCGGTACATTGCTAAATGAGTCGAGCGATCTCTTAAGTATCTTTTAAATGGAACAATTGATATACCTACGGTGATCTTTCCTCGTTAATTCACCACTTTTACAATTCGTGGTAAAATTTATGAACTGATTTCTGGGTAGATGCAAGACCGCATGATCGTGCATGAGGGCGTCAGAAAAACTTAACCCCTTCATTTAGACATCTTAAAACTAAATTCGTATAACGTAAACATAGGGCCAAAGCAGACGAACCACACGGGGTTTCTATACATTCCGGCTGCAGCGCCATCCATTGGGTTCATTTTCTGCAAAACCATTGGTTACCATAAAATGAATACATGTTATGAATTTCAATCTTAACTCCAGCGGCACAAATCGGGTAAATTTTTATCAAAAGAATTTTCCATCATACAGGTACATAGCTCACATTTAAAATTTGAACGAAATCGGTTAATAAACACGATTTTTATAAATAACTCTACTCCAGCACCACCTAGCGAGTTTTCTATTAGCATGTAATTGGACCATAAATTTATGTAAGATAACCTCCGACAATCCGACGGAACTCTATTCAGTGGTTTTTGAGTTTATTCCGAACAACGAAAACGGCTATCATTTTATGCAAATAGGTATGTAGATAGGACAGTTTATAGCGATACTCGTAAAAGCAAAGCAAATATTTAAAAAAATTCTTCAAATTTTTCACATAAATTCAATAGTTCAATGGGATTTAGAAATATAGGAGAAAATGGTTCCCAATCGAATGATATTTGCGCGTTTACGTAAATGTATATCGATCCAGCCTTTCCAATAATTACCACTTTTCGCCATAACTACGGTATTGATAACATATGTAGCTGTGTAGAATTTCAGGACGTTAGCGTAAGCAGTTCCAGAGATAAGCTACATATATGAGAAGTTCAGTAGTTGTATGGAAGGAAAGACCACGCCCCCTTTCCCAATGCATTTGCAATATATGCATCAGTGCTAAGTTTCAGTTACCCAGAGTAATTGGTTTTAGAGATATATCGGTTTTTTACGTTTTAGTCTGTATAAGAATTTTAGGAATATCCCGAGCTACATATCGAATAAATTTTTGGTCAGAATATTTATTTTCAAGGTGTTGCCAAATATGAACCAAGTCGTTTAGTAGTTTAGTGAAAAACATTCTAAAGAGAACTGTATGAAATTGTAAAACGTGACGTCTCAGATTTCTTAATTTTTTGGCAGCAACAACGAAAAGTTTTAATTTTTTTAGCGAAACACCTTCCACACAGAAATAAAAAAAATTTAGTTTGTGGTTATATCAAGGCGAAATTTTGAGAACGGTCCGTTGCTAACTCTAAATATAACAACGACGCACTGGAAAAAGTTAATACGTTCAAATACCTAGGAAAAATGATCGACGATAAACTAAAAAAAAAAAAAATGGGATTATGTATTTTCAATTAGGGCTCTAGCAATATGTACATCGGTGAAAACTGCATTTAATTCCATACATTATCTTTTGCGTGATGCTCTTACAAACATACAGAAAAACATACCGAAAATTTATATTTGGCTTCTGTTGATCTAATAAACCCCTTATTAATTTTTAACATCTTTAACATCTATTATGTACAGATATCGGCCTGTTGCAATTTTATTATTCTCAAGTACTCTCGTTTGATACCCATATGGCAACACTTAGTTTATATTATAAATTTAACTGAATTAAAGTTTTCAAATAAGTGGCAGCCCGCTTCAAGAATATTTTCAAAAGTAAGCTTCCTAATTCTCTTTAGTTTAATATTCGTATTGCAATTCAATTTTCAAATTTCATTTATTTTACAAATTTTAATGAATACAATTTTTCAATGAGTTGGCAAATTCCCTAAAAATATTTTAAGCATTAAAATTTCCTATCGTCTTTAGTTGGATGCCAATATTGCAGTATTTAATTTATGCTATCAATTAAATTAAATTAAAGTTTTCAAATAGGTGGCAACCTTCCACAAGAATATTTTCAGCTGTAAGCCTTTGTAAATTTCTTTCTTTTGACAGCCATATTGCAGTATTCACTTTACCGTATCAATTGACCTAAACTGAAATTTTAAATACAGGTGGCAACTCTCTAATTTTTCGTATATATTGGGAGCTAGATCTCTAGCGATACATCGGTGAAAACTGCATTCAATTCCATGTTTTTGACTGATGCGCGTACAAATATACAGACAGACAGAGATTCAAAAATTCTAAAAATTGTTTATTTGGCTTCTGTAGCTTAAATAAAAACCCACCATATTAATTTTTCTTTAATGTCTATAACAATTACAACAATTTTATTATATGTATAGATGTAGATATAGATTTCATTTATTTTATCAATTTCATACAATAAAAATTTTCACACAGGTGGCAGCCCTCCCTAAAAATATTATCGGCAATATAATTTACTAAACCCTTTCAGTTTGATACCCATATTGCAATATTCAATTTATCTTATAAATTAAATTAAATGTACATTTTCAAACAGGTGGCAACTCTAAAAAGATATTTTTGGCTGTAAGCCTTCTTCAGCCTCTTTCTTTTGAGGCCCATGTTGAAATATTCATTTTTATACCCGAGCGCACTTGTGCACAAGGGTATTATAACTTTGTTCACATAACGGTTGTTTGTAACAGGCAAAACGAATCGAGATAGATATAGACAAATGTATACATAAATGATCAGAATGAAAAGAGAAATCGATTAAGCGGTGACTGTCTGTCCGTCCGTCCGCCTGTGCACAAGATAACTCGAGTAAAAATTGAGATATCTTAACGAAACTTGGTACGTGAACTTCTTTTGGGCGTAGTACGGATGGTATTGAAAATGGGCGAAATCGGACAATAACCACGCCTACCTCCCATATAACGGTAATTTTCAGAAAAACGAAAACTGCGATATTTTAGTAACTACTGAAGATAATTCACTCAAAATTGATATTTGCAATGAGTTTTAGACGGAAAATCAGAATATTACAAAATTTTGGCAAATGGGCGTAGCCACGCCCACTTATAGTTACATGTGTATATCTTGGTAACCGCTACACCAATTTCTTCCAAACTTGGCACAGTTGTTGGTCCTGGTACAACATACCATATGGCTGAAAATTTCTAAAATCGGACAATAACCACGCCCACATCCCATATAACGGTAATTTCGAGAAATACAAAATCTTCGATAAATCAGTAAATATTGAGGTTAATTTATTCAAAATGATGGTTGCAACAATTCTTTACCAAGAAATACGTTTATGACAAAATTTTGGAAAATGGGCGTAGCACCGCCCACTTGTGATCACATATATGTATCTCGCTAACCGTTCTAGCAATTTGTACCAAGCTCGGTATGGTTATTGTGCTTGCCACATAAAAGCAAACCGTTGAAAATTGTTCAAATCGGACTAAAATTGAGGCCGCTTTTCATATAACGGTAAATTTCCGAAATGCTTGAAATTTCAATATTTCGAAATTTAAGGACGCTAATTTACTTAAAATGTATACACCCCGGCTTATCATGTAGCGGTAGCTTTCGGAAAGGTGGAAAACATATATTTAATACTTGCGCCGGGTATTTAATGTTCGGTTCCGCCCGAACTTAGACTTTCTTACTTGTTTCTTATCAATTTACTTAAACTCCAATTTTCAAACAGGTGGCAACTATCTAATTTTTTTCTTCCTATGTTTTAAGTTAGACCTCTCGCAATACATCGGTGAAAACTGCATTCAAATCCATGCATTCGTTTTCGAGTGATGCGCGAACAAATATACAGACAGACAGACAAAAATTCTAAAAATGGTTGATTTGGCTTCTGGTGCTCTAATAAAGACCCCCCACATTAATTTTTCTTTAATATCTATAATGTACAGACATCGACCTGTTACAATTTTATTATATGTATAGATATGTTATCAAAATTAAATTGTTATTTCATTATAAATATGTATGCTCTTGAAAATAAAATTTATTAGAGATTTAACTAAAATGCACACATTATTGTTAAGTGGTTTATTAACCTTAGAGTGCGGATGTTCGGCGATTCGACGACTACTACTTTCAATTTACTATTTTTTCTTTACTGAGTGGTATGACTGCGGTCGCGCTTCCACTCCGCATGGTTCAAGCCCTGGTCAAAGCAACATCGTAAAAAATGTAGAAAAAAGGGTTTTACGAATACAATTTGTTCATTTTTGCCTTATCTTGATCTCATTTGTGAAGTGCAACTGAAAATTTAGTCCTTTTTTCATACACTTAGTAATAGATTGGCGCTTACACATATGTTAGTGTTTGGCCGAGCTTCTCCTCCGATTTGTGGCGTGCGCCTTGATGTTGTCACACAAAGGGGAGGGACCTACAGTTTTACGCCGACTCTGAACGGCGAATGTATTTTTATGAGAAGCTGTTTTTGATGGCAGAAATGCACTCGCCATAGCCTGCCGGGGGACGACCGCTGTTAAGAAAAAACCTGTTTTCTAAAGTTTTTGCTATGTTGCTTTGACCAGGGCTTGAACCCAGGCTCCGCGGAGTGGAAGCGCGCACTGCTTACCACTACACCACATCGGCCGCTTACATATATATGATACATAAAATAGAAGCGTGTGTGAAATATATTGAATAAACAATATTTTTGAGTTTTTATGAATTTTATTATTAAGTTCAAACATCAAATTTATAAGTTTAATATATATAACATTTAGTTTCCTTTTGTTTTTTCTAAACAACAGGGTTTTAACAAGACATCGTCATCGTGACGATTTTTACTGGGAGGGCCCCATCTAAAGAATTTGCCACGTGCCTCAGATGGTATAGTTACGCCACTGAGGTTATAATAGACAATTTAAAGCCAATGTCTATTATTTCAACTGCTAAGCGGAGATGTTGGATGCAATGCGAATAACTTTATGTGTGAGAGATTTTTTGACAAAAAGGGCAATTCCTTGAGGTTGTAGAAATAGATATTGTACATACTTATTTGGGGGAAAAGCTGTTTTGTTGTGTGGGAGGTGTGTCTCCTACTGAGCAATAATATCGGTATAAAATTCATTTATGAGGATGTTAAGGTCTGGATATTTGTTTAGTAAAATTTTCATAGTATATTCTGAGATATTATCGGATGAATAATCGGATTGGGGTATTTTACTTAAAGTAGAAAAATTGTTTGAAAACTAGATGACATTTTTGAAGTCATCGACTGAATTCATTGGTGATGTAGTTTGATTAGAGAGGTTAAGGCTTTTCTTGTGTGACTTTTTGTATTAAGGTTTGAATTGTGCTTTGTGTTTAAATTTTGTTTATTGTTGTTCGTGCTGTTTGTAGTTATGGAGAGAGATGATGATAAAGGTTTGTATTACTTTGTTGTTGGTTACTTCAAATGTAATTTTCGACTGTAGCGAGAGGTGCTGAAGAAGTTTTTCCATCGTTTTGTTGTGGGTTATTTACCAGCGCAGTTTATGCAGAAGATTCGAGTGCATGGTATTGGAAGATAGGGAGGAAGAGTGCACGCATCGCATGCAGGTGTATTCTGGGAGCGTTAAATTGTTCGTCCAAGCAGTTGACAGCTTTTGCATCTCATCGGGTTTGAATAATAAGCTCTTACTTTAGATGTATAACAAGAGACTTCGATTTTCTCTGCCAGATAGTAAGAGTCAAATGTGATGAAAACAACTCCACTGGGAAATGCTTTGTTCTCATTGTATTTCTGGAATTTATAAACACCTGCTACTCCCTGATCCTTAAGGTTCTTCACTATTTCGCTCTCTGGTATTTCATTTAACCACGGAGCGTAAATGGTGCTTTTAGAATAATTAAGAGCATTGTGACGGTCAATATTGACTTTGCAGATTTCAATCAAATGTTTGGATGTCAGAAATTTTTTAGCAATATTGGTGTTTTTCACCATTAATAAAAGATTTCCATCTTTTAAGTCCGTGATTTTCATGGGTTCTGCAAGGCTTTATGCACAGCAAAAGACGAAAAATTATTCAGGGGCTTATTTGTATCAACGGCACTTACCACGAGATATTTCGGGTTGTCTTTTTTTACTGATGACAAAGCCGGAAAAAACTCTAGTGACTGACTTTCCTTTTTTCTTCTTTCGTTGGAGCTCTCCCTAGGGACATTTCACTTTACACGCAAAAAAAAAACAAATCTGCAGAAGCAGAGTCACACGAAATAGTAGGTAAATGTAAACTATTATAGTATAGAATAATCGCACAGAAGAGAAAAGAACGCTAATACGCTGTGGAAACGACCTTAGGGTTCGATGACTGGGAAAAAAATTTTAGTTTAAAAAATGTGTTTAGCTTTTGCTATATATTTTTTTCCAATCACAGCTGCTTCAAATAAAAACTTTTTTCCTTTAAATATAAGCTTATATTTGTATTTATTTGAAAGGACACTATCACAACAAGTATATTACTAATATTAGGCTAGATATAAATTTGAAAAAATAACGTAACGTAGAAAATTTAACAAACAAATGCAAGAATGCATTTTTCACCTACGTACATGCATACCATTCTTGCTATTTCCTTTATGTAGTTGCTATATTCTTCGGGTGTGCTCCACCTTATAGTATTTCGCAGCAAAATGTTTAAAATAGCAGTTTTTACATCTTTTTTGACTGCTGCACACGTGAACATTTTCTAATATCATTCCACATTTTCCCATCATTCAAAATATGCAAAAAAGTGCAACATGATTCTCAGCCTTCGAACTCTAGATTGAACATTTTTATTGCCCCCAAAGCTTGAAGACCACCAAATGAAATATATATAGCTCTACTTAAGGTGAAATATTACTACCCAAATTAGAGTCCATTTTGAAAATGAGTTTTATTTTATTTAGCAAGCTATATTGTATTTTTTTTTTTGTTAATCACAAGAATACTCATTTCCATTCTTTTTTTTGAAGTATCTGTCTCACTCGAAGACTTATACCATTTCGAACTACAAGAATACTGACTACGAAGGAAATAAATTTGTAAACTTTTAGTAGAAATGTCCAATTTTACAGCTGATATCTCAACGGCAAAACTCTTTAAGAAAATAATGAGTATGTATTTTTTTACTCTGGAGAACAAGTTTAGTAAAGGAACAAAAAAATTCGATTCATCGATACTCTAAAAAATCACTTTTGGCCAGCAAATAGTAGCTGCCAGACAATAATGCAGTGCTTTAATCTAGTAGTTAAAGTTCAAAAGATTCTACATCCGAGCCTTCGCTTACACTAGAGGAATCTAAAATTATTTCTAGGTTGCTAATAAGACTTTAGCAGTTGTCCGGGAAGTTGGCATAATGTACGACGCACAACGACAAAAAAAAAAAGTTTTTCTGAGTAGCCTTCCTATAGTTCTAGAGTTTTTGAAAAGGGAAATAAAGTTCTGGCTATTTTGACATAACAAAATTCCTTTGACTAAAAAATTTTAAGACTTTAACACATTACGACTCTTAACACCTCTTGTGAATCCTCCATATGTGCTTGACCATCAAACTATATCGTTGTTTATTTGGGTAAAATTAAAATATAGTTCACTGTTCAATATTAGAGTTGGTGTGAAGTATGCAAATGAGAACAACAATTATCAACTTATTGAGCATTAGCATCATTTATTTAAAGAACAAAAGACATTTAGCTTGGTAAAATTTCGATTCTAAGAATAAAATGGTTTTAAACAAACGAAAAATTAATAATAAAATTTTTGCGTATGGTAGCATGCAATTTTACAATATGCTTAATTGTCAAGTGGTTTTTTGTATCATGGAAACACATAGCAACTGACTTCACAGTTACAGGGGGATAAACTTAAAACTTCTAATATAAATTAGTTAAATTTAGTTAAGATTTTTAATAATAAGATTAAGATTTTTAATAAGATTAAGAATAATTTTCATGAACTAATCTATTAAGAGACCTTTTTAGAAAATTGTCGTACATCCGATATCTATTAAAATTTTGACATCCATTTTTGGACATCACTTTTTGGAAAAAGAAGTTCAAGATACAAGTTTATGTGCAAAAAAAAAATTAAACAATAAAAGTCTCTTAATATTTATGGAACATATAATAGAAAATTTTTTTTTCATTACCCAGACTTTATAACTCTATAAGTAATAGTAGAAATTTCGAATTAGTAAGTTCAGTCAAGACGTCATTTAAAAGTTTTGAAGAAAATCACTTTGCTCTTTTGTGAAAATTTGGGACCATCTTATGCGAGTATTGTCGACAAAATGTTAGTCTATGAATTATTAAAAATTAACGAATAAATGGTTAATCGCGATTAATGATTAAAATTAATGAAGCGATCGCTGTGGTGTAGTGGTTAGAATTGCGCACGACCATTCCGCAGGGTGAGGGTTCGAGCCCAGTTCCGGTCAATATAAAAAAATAAAATGTTTTTTGTAGTAGTGGTCGGCCCCCGGCAGGAGTCGGCGTAAAACTGTTGGTCCCTCCCCTTTGTGTGACACCATCAAGGCGCATGCCACAATCGGAGGAGTAGCTCGGCCAAACACTAACATAAGTCGATGGTCCTCTGCAATAACGGCACAATTCAAAATTTCAGGTTTAGAAAAAAACATAATTTGAAAGCTTACAGTATGACTGCAAATAATGCGGAATAATTATGTTCCAATACATATTTTTGTTAAATTACGAAACAAAAAATCTTTAATTGGGTCTACTGAAATATATGAAATTTTGAGTTGTGTCGATATTGCAGAGGACCATCGATATGTAAGCGCCTTTCTATTATTATTAGTAATCAGCAATACAATTTCAAATTACATAAACCCAGTCACAGCCCTTTTTTGTATTCGACGCTTCCAGAAATCACATAATACATAAAATAAATAAAAGCTGTTTTGATTAATATTACATAAACTGGAAACTGTTAACAATAAGTGCGCTTGCGTACAGAGATTTTAGAACCTATTGAGTTACTAAAATGTCTGTTTGCAACAGATAACAATAAAAATGCACATCAAATTGCAAAGAATGATGAAGGAAATCGATTCAGACATGCCTGTTTAACTGGCCGTGCGTGCACAAAACAAGCACATGTTAATTAAGGGGCTGTTCAAGTATTATGTAACCACCTGTGGGAAGCGGGGGTTTGGTTTGCTTATTTTTAATGACACCGGGCAACATTTCTTCAAATAAGTAAAACATTAATTACACACGCACAAATTTTGCCTGCAATTTTGATCACAATTGAACACTGCACTTCACTCTCGTTTCGAATTTTTGAAAGCGTTTTTTAAGCTATTTATTGGTTTAACACTTCTTGGAGGCACTTGGTATTGGAACAAAAATATGCGCAATTCGATCCGTAACTAAATTTTTTTGCAAACAACGCCCGTTTGCTTTAAATTCGTAAAAATACAATTATTTTTTTACTTTGTTTGCATCTGTCATTTGTTACAAATTAAGAAAAGTCCAAGTGTTGCCAATTATAAATATCTTTACATCTATTTATTAAAATAATAATTTACAATAATAATTTATTTAATTAATACTTTATTAAAACACAAATTTGAAGTGCAAATACATTTGGAAAACTGTTTATCACAAAATGTCATTAATTGTTTGCAAGCATACTATAGTTTTCATGCATTTTGAGAACAAATAATCTTATATGTGTACATACATATCGTCGTTTAAAGTACAAAAACGCGTATCGTCATTCTGCAAAACCTCGTAACTTACATTTGCTGCCAAAAATTGGATTTGCTCACAAAAGTTCTTGGCTCAATTCTTATCCATTCGTCCTCAAATATACTAGCCAGAAATACGCTTGCTTTATAAAAAAGAGAACCATTTTGAAATATGGGTGATTTTACTCTATAGAAAATAATTTATGCATTTACGCGGTTTTGCATTGTCTTGATACGCGGTTTTGTACTTTAAACGACGATATGTATAGCATGTACTTACTGCGGCCGCAGAGTGATTACATGTGCGTACTTACTCCATAGGACCGTGGTTAAATACCTGGTCAGATAATAACCCAAAATAGCAGTCGTCCTTCGGCACACAACGCAAACCTTCGAGTATATTTCTGCCTTGAAAACTCTTCTTATAGAATCGTTTGGTGTTCTGAGTGAGCCTTAAATATGTACAAAGGTGTCACAACAACAGAACTCATGCCTCAAGTTTGAGCAGAACACTTAGAAAAATATTTTAGCACCAAATATTTATTTGTTTACTTATTTTAAGGAAGATGGCAATCTTCTGGTTTTACATTTTGAGTACAAAAATCTCAACCCTGATACAACAAATAGTATTAGTACTGAATGATAATGACAGATTGCATTCACACAAACGTATAATCATACATGATTGAGTTTTTTTTTGCATTCACATTCTCTATGTGAATGGGTGTCAATCATTCCATAACACACTACATATTTTGTGTTTACAATTTTGTTAACCAATTTCAAGAGTGGTTGTTAAATTTTTTAAATCAAACAATTACATTTTTGAAACGAAAAAAATGAGAATGCACACTCAATTGATTCAATCATTACACAGCTCTCTTCAGTAATTCTAGAGTTGCTGAAAATAAGAAAGAAAGTTCTGCAAAATTACGCCGAAAAAAACATTTTTTTCGAAAAAGTCGAAAAAGTTACATTTTTGAAAGAAATAAAAATTAAAACTTTTGTTAGTTTTAAACAAAACGCGTTATTTTGATATGTACACAGCAATTCAGTTTTTATTTAGAAATAACAAATGTAATCAGATCAGCAAAGCCTGCTTGCGAAAGGAAGTTTTAGAACTGACTGGATGAGTGAATTGTGACAGAAGGTCTATATAAACAAAATAGGGTTACCATGTAACTAAAATATACAAATTATTTCAACACTCCCACTCTTTAGTTACATTTCATATTTGCAAGCAGCAAATACATGAGTTTTAAACCTAATTGGTCTCTAAAATGAAAAAATTTTAGTTTTGGAAGCGCCCTTGTTAGACCGTCCGCCAGTTGATCAGTTGAGGAAACATATTGTAGTGCAAAAATATTCTCCTCATACTTATCGCGAATGTAGAGGTAGCGCACATCAATATGTTTCGTTCTTTTGTGAAACTCGGGATTCTTTATAAGTCGAATGGCGCTTTGGTTGTCAACACAAAATACCGTCATATCGGGACCACCAAGACCAAGCCAAAAGCGCCTGAGCCACACCAGCTCTTTAACTGCACAAGAAGCAGCAATGTACTCGGCTTCTGTAGTCGATAGAGATACACACTTCTGCCGTTCTGAGCACCGGCTCACTATGCCATCGCCGACCATGAACACAAAACCTGATGATGACTTTCGTGTCTGGACATCACCAGCGTAGTCTGCATCACTGTAACCACGTAACTCAAGGTCACTGTTGCTGTTGTAAAAGATACCCATGCTCGTCGTGCCATTGAGGTACCGCAATATTCGCTTCACTGCTTTAATGTGCACTGCTGCCGGCTTTTCAAGGTACCGACTCACATTTGACACGGAAAAGGCTATATCCGGCCGTGTAGCCACCGCCAGGTACATAAGACTACCAACTGCCTCTCTGTAGGGAAACTTTATCGGATCACCATCATTTTTGCCAAAATTACTCAAATTGTTGGAACTTTCAGCAGGTGTGACTGCAATAGAAGAATTTTGCATATTAAACCTAGCAATTACCTTATTGGCATACGTCTTTTGACCAATGAAAATTGAACCATCAGCGCCACGCTGGATTTCAAGTCCTAAAAAGAACTTTGCTCCGAAGAATTTTACTTTAAACTCTTCCTGTAGATGTTTCATGAGCCCCATAATGAGCTCACTATTTGTTGCTGCAACTAGACCATCATCAATGTAGATAGCCAAAATCAAACACCCACCTTTATTGTTGCGCGTAAAAACACATGAATCGTGCTTTGACATCTCGAGCCCAAAATGTTGAAGAAAATCTGTAAACGTCTTATTCCAGCACCGTGATGATTGCTTAAGCCAGTATAAACTTTTCACCAGTTTGCATATACGACCACTTCCGTCGTCATACCCCTTCGGCTGTTGCATAAAAATATTCTCGCTAAGATCGCCATATAAAAATGCCGTCTTTATGTCAAATTGAATAAGATGCATTTTACGAACTGCTACCATAGCCAAAATGCAACGAATCGAAGTAAATCTCGCCACTGGACTAAAAGTTTCCTCGTAGTCAACGCCATGCACTTCCTGCGCGTCGCAACCAAACGCGCTTTATAGCGGTCAACTTTTCCCTCGGCATCTTGTTTGAGCTTATAAACCCATTTGTTGTCAATGATTTTCTGACCTGGCGGTCTTTCAACCAGTGTCCACGTTCCATTTTCGATCAATGAGTCGAATTC
>NW_023458597.1:115081-121217 GCF_013731165.1 Rhagoletis pomonella | reverse complement strand
TTTTTCCGCATTTTTACCTCCAGAAGAAAGTTTTGTTTCGAGCAGTCGATTACTTTTTTATAGAAAGCAAACAATTCTTCAGTTTTTTTTTCGTTAAACTCATACTTTGGAAACAAAACACTAAAATTATTTAAAATTGATTTATGGTTTAGGAACCGGCTTTTGAAATGAGCACTATATGTATCAAGGAAGGGAACGTAAAAAGCAATGCGATAGTATGCCTCGGCGTCTCCGGTTTTCGAATTAAAGCGATTCTTTTGGCAAATGAAAGTTTTTTCTGCATCTTGTCGCATTTCTTCAAATTCCTTTAAAGCGTCGTCGGCTAAGCTCATTGCTTCTGCAAGATCTTCATCAGGTACTTGTAATTGCCGGCAAGCAAAGCAACAATAATTTATAAAAAAGCAAATTCTTGGCTGTTGTCGCTGTGCTAACAGATTTTCAAACCCTGATAATTTCTATAGATGTTCGCACGATACAAATAATTTTTACAGTATTTTCCCCATGACAAATAAAAAGTTTTTGACAATTGGAAGAAATACAACTTCGAAAGTCTTTTTAAAAGATTTTTCATTTTGCTACGTTAGAGCCGTTGCCGAGAAACTTATGGATACATATACATATACACAAAAATTACTCGTTTAAGGTAATTAGAATAAGGGGCAAGATTTCCCGCAAAACCTCCCCCATCAGAAAATTCTGGATCCGCCGCTGGTACATACATATGTACAAGGATTACAATGGCCGCCCAGATGTATTATTTGTACTAACAAAGGCAAAATTCTTCCCCTGAAGAGGTTTTCCCATTTCAGTTTCAATACGGGTTTTCCTTAACTTTGATGCAAAATTACTCACGAGGCGTCGCGACGCACGCCGGGTATTTGCTAGTTTAATATAAGCGGCGTAAATCTTTTCGATCATCAGTTTAGGCGGAGCAAAACACGTTGAGTTCAGGTAGCGAAAAAATTGTACGATGGAAAAAATTGCGGAAGTTGGCAACTATTGAACTACTCAACTGTGCGTTTCGAGGACAAAGAGTAAACGGTTAGATAATCTTAGTCTTATGTGTCACGAGTTAGGAGCATACTCAGAAACGAATCGGTGTCTTATCATTTACGAAAACAAAGACTCGATAAAAATCATGTGGGTTCCTGTTCATGCTGGAATCAAAGGCAACGAAGTCGCCTTCATTTTTCATTTTTTAACCACCTCACTCCAAAATATCTACGGATGTATGCGCCAAACTACTTAGCCGGCAAACTCGCGTACGATTGGACGACCTACCAACACTTCTACAAGTTAAATAATCCCCTTGGAACTAAACCAATTTTGCCATCAGACTCTCCTTGAAGAGGTATCAGAACCTTTGTACTACCAAGAATCGGACATTCTATTCCCACACATAGTCATTAACTAAATGGAATGTAATAGACCAGATTTTTCTGTGCAACATCTGTTAGAAGAATGCCCCGGACTATGCCAGATACGAACAAGAGCTTTTGGCAACAGCAACCCCTCAGACCATCTGAAATCAGTTAACTCAGATAGTACTAACGCTTTCCTAAAATTTCAAAACTTAGCTAAACTAAATGTATAAATTTATCGTTACTTCATCCACATACTTTATGTAACTGACTGTACAATCAACCGATTGTTATGAGGGAACACCCTAATGCCTTCTCTGCTGTTCAACTTTCTCATAATGAGCAAAAGAAAGTGGAGGAAGAACACATTCCAAAGTCAACCTTATCACCGCGTGCACACGGGAAAACGGCCACCAGAAAGTTGGACGGAAATAAATATACATATGTCCTTATAAATATTTTAATTATTAAAATAATAAATAGACATTATAACGTTTTAAATATAAAACGCGAGTGGTTTTATTTAATCGAACGCGAAGAAAACCCTCATCGCGTTGCTATGGTCCTTCTCCGCCATAACGAAAGGCACCTATGGGCATATGAACGCAACAAAAAAAAACAAGAAAATACAATTTGAAAGTGAACATTTGTACAAAACATTAAGTGTGAAGACGGTGAACGAAAAACAAAGAAACTGAAAAATTAAATAAAATTGGTGCAAACAAAGACCAGAAAGCCACCAAAAAATATTTGTTACCGCCAAACTATAACCTGTCATCATCAAAAAACAACATTAACATCAATCAGGAGCTCAGCAACTAGCGCACCAGCAACAGAGGCAAAAGCAGCACCTTACCCACATAAGGCGAGTTGATCAGCACCAACAATAATCGCCGCACCTCTTTCTGAGGCAAAAAAGCGGGAAAACAAAAGGGAAGTAGAAATTCATGATCATAAAGTTCTTAAGGAAATTTTTAATCTTCCTACTTATACATACATTACACGGTGGGGTGCAATAAGGCCATACGCAATAAAGCCATATTGGAAATAAAGCCTAATTTTTTTGGTAATAAGGCCATAAATTCGATATGGCTTTATTTCCAATTACAATTGGTAATTAAGCCATATGACTTTATTTCGCTTTCAAATTTGTATGTTTCTTTTATTTGAACAATGGAAAAAGTTCGCAACAAAACTACTAAACCGCATTGAACTACAACGTCACCTTAAACCAGCCGCGCCGCGCGCGCTGCGCCGGCCACCGCGCTCCGCCCTTCACACGCGGCACGGTGCGCCAGGTTATGCACTCGCAAAATTAAAACTTACCTAAGTACATATATTTATTTTTCAATATCCAATAAATCCGGAAATATTAAATAATGATTTATTTCATTTTATTAGTAATAATTTGTATAAATTTAAATAATTCAGTATCAGTTTCAAGAGTGTGTCCAAGGCGAATTTAATCATGAATTACAACAAACACATCATTTGGACGTAATGTTCAGATAAAATTCAGATTCGCCGTTAACACCGCCTTGAGAGTGTCATTTCAGAATATGGCTTTATTTCTCATTTGCAAAATTTTTGGTATGGCTTTATTTCTCTTTCTGATTGGAAATAAAGCCATATGGCTTTATTGCGTATGGCCTTATTGCACCCCACCACATTACACCCATTTAAGAAGCAAAAAAAAAGTAAACACACAAATTCCGCTCTATTGTCACAAAAATAAAAAAATAATATCAGTTCAGCTTACCCAGTAAGCGCCTAAATATACGTACAAACATACGTACATATATACAGGCATACATACGCACATGCATGGTGATCCCTTTGTTTACCTACTTACATATATCTACCTATCATATATTTGCGCATAACTACAAAGCGCCCCTCAAACCAAATTACCGTGCATTCCAAAGCACAGCTGTTAAAAACGTTCTTGCTTGCAAATAAATATTTTTAACTTACGTTTTGGGCCTATTCTTCGCCCCACAAGCAGTGCAGCTCTCAGTATACTGCAACTGTATAACCATACGCACATACATACATCGGCGTAGCCAGAATGAAATTTAGGGGGGGCTCGACCCTAATAAGCTTGCATTTCAGTGTACTATTTTATATATATATAAGGAAAATTTGAAAGTTAGAGGGGGCTCCCCCCTGCCCCTACCTGGCTACGCCCATGCATACATACATACAGATTCTGCACTCCCAGCAGTCTAACTAGTGTTTGGTCATTTAAGGAACTTTGTTTTTCTAAAGTTTTCGCATAATCGTACGTACATATATGGGCAAATCTAAAAAACAGGTAACCTTTGTGTTATACAGCTTTATTTTCACTGTTGTGAAATAAATCAAGCTGGTTATTTTCGGATATAATTCATTGACGTATACTTGAAGCCTCAAAAAAATGTGGATCAATTTATTGCATAACTTTTGATTTATAGGTGTTTAAATTGAAAAAAATAATGAAAACAAGTGAATTTTTTATGTAATTTTTAAGAGGGGCACAATTAATTATGTCATAACTTTTGAAGCACACCATATTCTGATTTGAAATTAAATGGGCATTTAGCACTTATGTGTACACTTCATATGTAGTAGGAAAGAAAAGTGTGCATTAAAAAATAACGAAATGGCAAGTAACTCAAAGTCTGTAACTCCCCATTTTACAATTTTCAAAATTGTCGGTTTATCGCGAATAGGTTTTGAAGCATTTAATTTTAAGAACTTTTTAAGTATGTACTGTATTCTACAAACAATTACGAATAATTTGATACCTTAGCAAGAGGTGTGCTTTTAGAATAAACCAGCTTTTAAAGATAAAATATTCTGCGATCTTGAGCGTAATTTTTATTCCAAAAACACCTTTATTGAAGGCACATTTGGAAAATACGCCGAAATGATCTAAATCTTTCTATAACTGCTAGTAATTGTAAAATTACATATACCTGTAAAATGTTTCAAAAAATTTGTCTCTAGAAGTGTGTAAAAACCCTGATTTACTACTTGTGATGATGCTCCTTCTTTTAGTCAGAATATTTCGAGAGTGGTATCAAAGCAACTTGTTTCGACAAATGTTCTGTTAGTTGCTCTTACTTAATTGGAGCCTTCTAAATTCTATTGGCTCCACTTTTCTAGGTACTTGTAACTTTGCTTAAATTTTAACTATTTTATAAAAAAGTCCCTGAGTTTTAAAGATATTTTACTAAAATTTTGCACATAGCCGTTTTTTAATATTATCTTAACTATTCCATAAAATCATCGAAATCGGCTCACTAAAACTTCTAGCTACCATACAACTGATTGATCAGAGACGTTGTTTTGCGTTATAACTCCTCCAATTAAACAGGTTAAAATTTAGTATAGGTTCAATTTAACATATAGCATGCATACAATTTATTACTCAGATATGAAGTTAGAGTTATAGCGCAAAAACACATATCTGAGTAATCAGTTGTATTGCAGCTATATGTTAATGTGAACCTATTCCGATAATTTTAAGGAATAATTAAGGTAATATTAAAAAACCGTTATGTGCTAAATTTTAATAAAATAACTTCAAAACTGAGGGAGTTATTTATGAAATAGTTAAAATTTAATCAAATATCCAAGTACCGTTATCTCGAAAACCGGAGCTGATCTGGTAAAACGGGGCATGCCATTGAATTTAGAACGTCTCAATTAAGTGAGTTCAACTTTCAAAATCTTTGCTCATAGTTTACAACTTGGACAGCATAATTTGAACCCAGCTTATTCTTTTGTTTTCTATTTCATGTTTATTCCTCGTCTAACTTTTGAAGCACTCGATGAAAATGAATTACACTTATATTAATCGATTTATTATGAGATTACGAATAAAATGATATATAAATCATAGGTGTGCTCACAAATTTAAAAATATTTTTTTTTTTTGAAAGTGTACCTATTTTTTAGATTTGCCCATATACGTATAAACATACATACTTACAAACGCTTGCATCTGCAATACTCAGTGAAACAATTGCGCTGCCCTTATATACATCTACATGCATATATACATAAGTACACATATTAAGCAAGTTAACCCAGCAGTAAATTTGGTGGTAATACCCCAGCAGCAAATTTACCATTTCCCAAAAATATCTATATACTGACAAAAAGGAACACTCTGCAACCACATTGAAAAAAATATATATAAATATATGTGGCAACACCACAAAAGCCGATACGTACGACCAAAATGCAACCTTGCTCTAACTTACATTCTTCTTTACACTGTCATTCCTTTCACGTTAGTAGAACAGAAAAATAAAGTTTTACTCTCTCTTCTATTCTTGCGCTCCACCGAACCACACGTGTTTTTCTTAGTATCGTAATCTCCACATATATATAACACGAAAATAAAAAATTAAACCCAGTAGTAAAATTCACTGGTCACAAAAATACATACAGTCCACAAAAACACAATTAACCACAATTTGCTCAAGTAAGAGCCTCCTTTACATATCAAAATATAAATTAATCGTCAAATATTTAAAATGCCAGCTGAACAAAGCCCCAAAAATAGTTCCAAAATTCCAAGGAAATCAACCCCCGCCAAAATCTTTGAAAAGCTTCAGACTTCTGCCGAAGCAAAGAAATCAGAAAAAAAGAAAATCTCATGACCCGTGTGCGCAAAAATTTAATATAGAAAATGATGGCTTTATGAGATATTGTGCCAGACTCACCTCTTCTCCCATGGAGGAATTCACAGAGTCGGCCCTCGAAATAAAAGGAAAAACTATTGA
>NW_023458597.1:110512-114981 GCF_013731165.1 Rhagoletis pomonella | reverse complement strand
CTTTCTGTTCTTACATAAAATAAATAAATACCCAAACTTCATTTTTTAACTTAAAATTAAGATACTTCACAAAAGTATAAAATATATATAACATAACCACAAGATTATTGATATGTTTTAATTGTTTTCGAAACATGACAAACATACAGTCTTGGAATGATCAGGACAAATGTGTTTATTGCAAGCGTTACACACTTTACGGGTGCTTTTATTACGGGCCCTTCCACAATCGTAGCAACGACCGACGTAGTTATTGTGCGTTGGACCTTGATGAGTTACGGCTTGTGGAAGATTCAGGAAGTCTTTTATTTTAAATGTCAGTGTTCTAGGAAGCGTGGTAAGTGTTAACCTTTGCTGAGCCAGTGGTTTCATCCAAGACAAAGCCAAGTCTATGAGAAAATCACGCCTTTTGACAGATTCATAGTTACTGTTTGCAGTGTAAATGCATAATGCGTTGAGAGCACTGAGGTTTACAAGATTATAGAACTTAGTCAGCGGCCACCTTCTCGAATTCCTAGATACGTCATAAAGGGAACACATCTTGTCAACCAGGTCAACGCCATTTTTAGTGCGATTATAGTATGTTATTATTTCCGGCTTTCGTTGATCTCCGGTGTCAGAATCAATCGCTGTATCGTTGTGCATTGTAGACATGGCTATTACCACTTTGTTGGCTTTTGGTACATAAGAAACCAGAGTACATGGAGAGTGGAATCCAAATTTTGAGGAGCATATTGGATTGCCTCTAGCTATTCTAAATTCCCGGGGAACTTCTCTTTTATCTTTGCGAACGGTAGCAACCATTGTAGTTCCATTATCAAATAATTGCTTTGCAATTTTCAGAGAGGAAAACCAATTGTCCATAGTAATATTGCTATGTCTATTCAAAATTGGTTGCACCATTCTCATCACTATATCAAATCTCTCGTTGCTTAACCGAAATGGACCTTCGGGTTGTTGGCCGGCGTAAATTTCTAAGTTATAGGTGTATGGGTAATGAACATCTACAAGTGCAAAAACTTTCAGTCCATACTTAGCAGGTTTACTTGGAATATACTGCCGAAATGAACAACGCCCTCTGAAGGACAAGAGTTGTTCGTCCAAAGTCATTTCAGCACTTGGTGTAAAATACCTTTGAAAATTTCCAAGAACCAAATCAAATATTTCGCGAATAGGCGCTAGTTTATCGATGCTTGCACGATCTTGACGTTCAGTAATATCATCAAATCGTATAACTCTAAGAAGGAACTTAAATCGTTGTTCAGACATGGTCAAATATATTGAATCTATTCCAGTGTGTTTTTCGTTATCAAATATTTGACTTGTACTGGAACGGCTTACCTTTAAAGCACCAGCCATTAGTAAAATTCCTAAAAATCCTTTGATTTCAATTTCATCTGTTGATTTGGCATCCCTTTCACGTGCATATTTAGTCTTAATACTTTCAATTTTTATATTAGTATATTTTATAATGAGACCAATTATATTATCGTCTAAAAAAAGTGACATACAGTCCTCGGGTTTGGTTTTTTGCCGAGCGATTCCTTTAGGACCCGGGGGCTTGAACACAATATTATGCCTTCTTGTTCTACCCCTATTAGCAGGGGCATTCTTTGTCCACACAGTATTATCAACGCCTAGATAAATTTCTCCACGTCTGTCTCGCTGAGGGGGCTCATTATCGTAGTCAGATACTTGATTACACACGTCTTGCTCTTGCTCGGATTCTGTGTCAGACCACTCCTCTCCAATAAAATCCTCTTCGTCTTCTAAACTTGATAAATCGTCATCAAATTCATCACTTTCAATTTCGTCCAACCACGCTGCAATCTGATTTTCTGTCCTATTTGCCATGATCTTCAAACCCAAAGAAATTTATATGTACGAGTAGCGTACATATGTAAATATTATCAGAAAAGTTCCACAAAATTTTAAAATAAAAAAGTATGCCCAAAATCCACTTTTCTTTACAAAGTATAACTAGCTATTAGCATAAAACCTAATTTAAAATACTTACGTAATCGGTCGCGCGGCATACATACGTAGACCATGAGTTTCAGGAACCTCTAGCGACACAACTGCACGCAACAATTAACAGCGGAACACTGAGAGTGACTCTCTATTTGTTAGTTACAAGTAGCAAAAATCTGCGATAAAATCGATGCACCATTTTCAAGAAATATGAAATTTAACTATGGTGGATTACATATGTAGACCGCGCGACTACTGCAGGGTTAAGAGAGGAAAAAATAAGCGTTCGTACTCAAAAAGAAAACAATTCATTATTCGAAAAATTCGCATTTCTGAGCAAAAAGAAAAAATACTTGTCTCCTTAAATTGTTCAAGGAACAATCCCTGTGAGTTTGATCGCAAACTTAAATTCACTTTCCCCCGGCCTGGGTGATTTGAGTTGGAATGAGCCATATTGATCTTCAGCTTTTACTTTATTTCATAAAGATGAAGTTCGTGAAAAAAAGTTGCTGCTGCGTAGCAGAAACATAATTTTACATCGCTGTAGTAGCATTAAGAATAAATAACACAAAGAAATGCCTGTTTCGCTTCATGCAAATTCTGCACAAAACAGATTTTAATACATGCATACATATATACATAAGTATGTTCAAATTAGATTTGATATGGTAAAGTAATTTAGCCCTGTTTTTTATGGGAATCCTGCCTCTGTCTAGCCGAATTCCATTTTTCCAACGCTGTAGTGGAATGCACAAACAACAGCAAATCAATGATGTACATATCTATAAACATATGTCTAATTTTTGGGCTTCATAGGAATTCGGCGCATTGTTTTCGCGAACTTGATAGATTAGCAAGTGCTTTAAAGGCTGAGCGCTGTGCGTAAAGCGAAATTTATGTACAAGCAGTGCTGCGTTCAAAACAAAGAAACACTTTACATGATGTAAATTACATCGTGTATTTCGTTTGACAACTGTTTTTTTTTTACTTCAAAATGCTGCTTGCAGCGATATCGGCACTGTAAGCTTCTTGGTGTGGCATACATACATTCATCTTCAGCTTTTCCTTTATTTCATAAAGATGAAGTTCTTTAAAAAATCCGTTGTCGCTGCGCAGCAGAAACCTTATTTTACATCGCTGTAGTAGCATACAGAATATATAACAGCAAGGAAATGTCTGTTTCGCTTCATGCAAATTCTGCACAAAACAAAACTCAACAATGTTAAAGTGTGTTTGCATTGTTCAACATTTGCGTTCAACTCAGCGCAGGATTGCACGAAAAAAAGTTGAATGGCTAAAAATATAAAAAATATGAAAAAATATCAAAATATTCGCCATAAAAAGGTGTTTGCATTGTTCAACTTTGCATCCAACTTTTGGTTGAATGGCCTTTCAACTAGTTGCTTTCAACAAAGTTGGTCGCCAGCCAACATTTAGTCATTCAACTTTTTTTTCGTGCAACCCTGCGTTGAGTTGAACGCAAATGTTGAACGCAAAGTTGAACAATGCAAATACTGCTTTAGTTCAACAGATCAACATTCAATCAATCCAATTAGATTTTAATACATGTATACATATGTACATAAGTATGTTCAAATTAGAATTGATATGGTAAAGTAATTTAGCCCTGTTTTTATGGGAATCCTGCCTCTGTCTAGCCGAATTCCATTTTTCCAACGCTGTAGTGGCATGCACAAACAACAGCAAATCAATGATGTACATATGTGTGTCTATTTTTTGGGCTTCATGGGAATTCGGCACATTGTTTTCGCGAAGTTAATAAATTAGCAAGTGCGTTAAAGGCTGAGTTTTTTGGCTTATACAAAGTGGAATTTCGTTACTAACGGGTGATTTTTTAAGAGCTTGATAACTTTTTTTTTAAAAAAAACGCATAAAATTTGCAAAATCTCATCGGTTCTTTATTTGAAACGTTAGATTGGTCCATGACATTTACTTTTTGAAGATAATTTCATTTAAATGTTGACCGCGGCTGCGTCTTAGGTGGTCCATTCGGAAAGTCCAATTTTGGGCAACTTTTTCGAGCATTTCGGCCGGAATAGCCCGAATTTCTTCGGAAATGTTGTCTTCCAAAGCTGGAATAGTTGCTGGCTTATTTCTGTAGACTTTAGACTTGACGTAGCCCCACAAAAAATAGTCTAAAGGCGTCAAATCGCATGATCTTGGTGGCCAACTTACCGGTCCATTTCTTGAGATGAATTGTTCTCCGAAGTTTTCCCTCAAAATGGCCATAGAATCGCGAGCTGTGTGGCATGTAGCGCCATCTTGTTGAAACCACATGTCAACCAAGTTCAGTTCTTCCATTTTTGGCAACAAAAAGTTTGTTAGCATCGAACGATAGCGATCGCCATTCACCGTAACGTTGCCGTAACGACATTTCACGGTCTTCAGCAACACTCTCAGAAACAGACGCAATATTCTCTTCTGTACGCACTGTACGCATTCGTGTGGTTGGTTTAATGTCCAATAAAGTAAACTGA
>NW_023458597.1:107869-110412 GCF_013731165.1 Rhagoletis pomonella | reverse complement strand
CAAATACTAATGCATGAAAATCCTAACCTCAAAAAAATCACCCGTTACATACAAAAAAATCTTTAAAATAACAGAACAGTGCGAAGTGTTTAAAAATGCCTAATGCTAAAATAAATTTGTCAAGACAAACGAGATCCGCAAGGACAATGGCCGGTAATCGGAGAATAGTAGCGGCGGCGCGAATAGAAACGATGCTTGCAATCGGAATTAGATCTGCGTTTATTTATCGACCTCAAATCAATTTAAAAGTGAATTTTTACAATAGAAGTATATTTACGCATATCAGTGCCGTACCTATCAGTGTCAGTGAAAAATATAATATTGTTGCCCCAGTCCCAAACAGAGTTTTTCAGACCGTCCGGCATATTGCCGTTTTTTACCGTCAGTGCTGCTTCGGTATTCGTTCCGCAATTTTTTTTACACTCCAAAAACTGCATGTAAAACTGCTACTGAAAAGTGTTTATTTTTATTTTATGTGTTATTTTGCTCCACGCGACAAATTTGGTATATAAAAGTAAACAGGCAGTGTTTAGTATTATTAACACGGTGTCTAAATTTGCACACATTAGGAGAGGAAACTGGTGACCTCTCTTAATATGCGTTAATTTAAACAAAAAATTTTAGAGTAAATTTTAAACACTTTATGTGTAAACTGTGTAATTGTGAACACTAAAAAAACTAGAAATTTGTTTATTTAAGTTTAAGTAATGATTTAACTGTACTTTAAAATAGTTAAATTAATGGCCCTAAGGGCCAAATTCACAGTGCTGTACTGAAAACCTGTAGTTAACTGTAGATTCTGAGTTAACTACGCACTGTGAATTTGGCCTTGAGTATTTAGAATTCAACAAACAAATTTCAAATTTGTTCTACGCCAAACATATGGTCAGTAAAAGTAAATAATTTAAAAAAATATTTTTTAAAAACAAGCTTTTATTTAACCTGTACAATCAAAGGAATAAAATGAAGTAGTGTAACAAAAGATTTTTTAGCAAGAAAATTTTGTCAAAACTGCACTAAAATGAATAAAATAAAATAAGTTAAGGTCTCGTTAAAGTTACTAAAAGCCGTTTAGTGAAGGGAGTTATTCTAACTCTAATGAAAATTACTAACAATCTGTACTAATTTACTTCGTTTTAAAAAAGCTTTTCGCGCGAATAGCAAACCGGTATTTAAATATCTGCATACACACATATACATACATACTAAACTCCTGCGCAATTCCATTTAAAGGGCCTAACAAGACATCCGATCGCCACGCAAATACTTTCCCTCCTTTACTCTCATCGTTCGGGTCAAGTGTGAGTGAGCATAAACCAGTTTCTGCAAGCGTACGTAAACTACCGATCAATAGCAAGACGCGTAGAGTATTTACTTTGCCTTCCGCAACTACTGCGAGTAAAAGGTATTTGACAGTAGAGTACTCTACTGGTAGTACTTGAGTATTTTCGAAGAAAACATACATTTGTGGCAAGAATGATAGAAGAATTTTCTGGATCGTGCATTTGTGGTATCTGAATAAAACTAAGGACTGGAATGTAGTGGAGGGATGAAGAGAGCGACGAGCAAAACGTACTTTCAACTAAAATGCTGATATACATACCTAAGTAGATACGTATGTGCATAGGTACGTATGTGCATAGATACATATGTGCATAGATACATATATGTATATGTAAGTGTCCTCATATATTTTTTCTCGTCACTTGTTCTGTCGCTTCACTGCAGCAAAACCCAAGCATGATAGAATACAAGATTGCGCCGATTGCAGCAGAATTCGTGAGAGTAAGTTTAGCGTGACGTCATCGTAGAGTTGACAACTGAGAGCGGCGAGAATGAGGGCGACTAGTGATGTGCTGAATTGTCCCCAATACTCGGTACCCAATACTTAAAAAAGATTTCGGTACCCTATACTTCCTTTTCGGTATCCGATACCGATACCACAGAAAAAATATTATTTTATCAGTTTTAACCTTAGTCGATCCAAGGTTCAAGAAAATACTTTGACGGATGAAGAAGCCTTTCAGGGGAGAGATTCTGTAGCCAGTTAGCGACAAGTTTCGGATCGATATCGCACTTGTTGACTTACAAATATTTGATATCAAACGTCGACAAAACCGATACCGATTCGAAAATTGTCGTTAACTGGTTACAGAATCTGTCCCAGGCGTACAAAAATGATATCGTCCGATTCAGCTGGAACAAAAATGCTTCAAACAAGTAAGGGTTTCTCTGTATTATGGCATCGAACCGACATATATACATCTTTCATTTGAATCAGTAAAAAAGCTCTATTGGCTCTTACATTCGGGTTTTGTTAGGCGTTTTTTCCATATTTTTGGCCTATGTGCGCTTTTATTCGAAACCTAAATGTTTCGGTACCGAGTATCGAGAGAATTGGGTACTTAAAAGTATTGACTCAGCACATCACTACTGCTGTCTGCTCTACTATGACGTCACCAAAATAGCTGATTCTGTCAAAATCACTGAGAGCCGAGTAGCGGTATCGTCATCGGCGCCACCTCTGTATTCTCTCCACCGTG
>NW_023458597.1:104773-107769 GCF_013731165.1 Rhagoletis pomonella | reverse complement strand
AACATTTAGAAAATGCAAAAAACTACAAAATAATAAATTATGATTGGCCACAATATGAAAAGTAACTTAAAATTGGGAGTGTCTTGGATTTAAGGAGAAATGTAAAATTTATTATAAAAGCAGTGTTTGTGCACTGAAATAGACAGGCTTATTTTGAGTCAAGAATCGGCAGCATTGCCTCGTTTTTTTAACTTGTCTCATCAATAAAAATAGGCCTTGAGGCCATCATCCTTTTAGCGTGGCTCGCTTAAAAGCCAAAAGTAAAAAATACCTAAAAATAATAATATAAAAAAAAATAAACATAACATGGCGATCCTGCCAAATTGGCACTATAATAACTCTAATAAAAACAAATAAATTTAAATAAAAATTATATTCATGACGGAGCAATATTCAAAAGAAGATCTGGACAACCTGTTTGAACAGCTGAACCACCCAAGATCCTACGAAGAAGAAAATATAGATGATGAATGTGTCCCTGAAGCACTGACGACAACATCATCCACACCAATATCAAGATACGTCCCAACTCCGCTCACGGCTGGACCTAAGCCACTAACAATAGAAGCTTACAGAAAAGAAAAATTAAAAACGATAGCACAGAGCATATTGCGCCAAAACGAAAAACCCGAGGAGGTAAGGCGGTGAAACTACGAAGGAAGATTGGTGAGCTTCACAGGGTAATTCCATTAGCTATTGGAGAGAACAAACGAAAATTAATTGCGGAATTAATAGAATTGAAGAAAAATCAACATAAACAAGATAACAACTGAGGCATGGTTTGGACAATTATACTTCCAAAAGCCAAAGAACAGCAGCAGAAAATCACCATGAACAACAATAACAACAATGTCAACAATAGCAGCAGCAGCAACAATCGTTTAATAAATAATATAATAGGATTTATTTCGATTGTTTTTATATTAATTATAATCATATATTTTATAAATAAGCATTGTAAGACTTATGTTAAAAAACAAATTAAAAACAATTAAAAATATGAATTTAAATAATAGTGTTATAAAATATGTTTATGTATATAAAATAACCTAAATATATATATATATATATATATTTGAAAATAATATTAATTAAATTTTACTTAAATGGAGATGAAAAAGTTTGTAACAATATGCTTTTATCAAGGATGTTTTGGTGAAATGTTAAATAAATATTGTCTAAATGCCAGAACAAAATAAAAGACATAGGAAAAGTTAAATATGTCATGTATAATAATAAAAGCTACCATTATAGTTGTTTTAAATGTGATGTATGCAGAGTAAATATTGTAAAAAGAAAATTTGAAATTCTTGATTTAAGAATGGTATGTGCTAAATGTGCATAAAATAAATATTTTAAAATAATATCTATCATAAATGAAATTTATACATAAAAAATAAATGGAAATAGAATATGCTTCAAATATACTTGCGAATTTAAAAAAGAGTCCAAACAGAACTTGTACAGACGAATACATAGACAAGACCTTAAATGACTTATTAAATGTACGACAGAAAATAGTAAAAAAAGAAGAGGAGTATGAATTTGATTTGCTTTTAGGAAGAATAAAACTACTTTTAAAACACAAATTTGACGAAGTTGAAAACAAAAATGTCCAAATTTTATTTAGTAACTGCTTCCAAGCTAATTCCGGAATTTCAAGGGGATTATCGTGAAGTAAACAATTACCTTGGTTTAATTGAATTCTATCACGATACCTTAGAGAATGAGCAGCAGAAACAGTTATTAATTAAATTCGTTTTAGCTACAAAGCTATCAGAAAAAGTAAAAAATAAAATTCTGACAGAAGCCAAGCCTATTACATTTGAAGACTTTAAAAAACTACTCAAACAAACATATAAATCATATAAAACAACCTCAAAAATTCACAGTAAATTATCACAAACAAATCAAAGAGGTTTGAATGTGAATACTTTTGGGTCTAAAATAGAGAACTTGTTAGCATCATTAAATGAATTGCAGATAAGTGAACAAGGTGAAACAAATAGAGAAATAATAGTTAAACTTAATGACCAAATTGGTTTGACAACTTTCAGGAATGGTTTAGAAGAGCCATTTAAATCAGTAGTTTTGGCGGCAAGACCAACAAAACTATCTGACGCGATTAAAATAGCTTTAGAAGTAAAAACAAAATCTAATCAGAATAATTTTGTACATGTAGCCACAAGAAATAAAAGAAATTTTACGAGCAATTACAGGTTAATAATAATAGAAACGTTTGCCTTTCGGTTTGAAAATCTCAACAAATGGTTTTCAAAGAATGCTTTCAATTGCACTTAGTGGTTTACAAGCATCAGCATTTTTATACCTTGATGATATAATAGTTTTTGGAGCTAGTTTAAAAGAACACAATAGGAATCTTGTAGAAGTTTTTAAAAGGTTACGTAAATATAATTTAAAATTGAATCCAGGAAAATGTAATTTCTTGAGACATGAGGTAGTTTACCTTTATTTGGCATTTTATCACAGATAAAGGTGTGACTACTGACCCTAGCAAATAATAAAAGATTACCCAACACCAACAGATTCAGACGAAGTACGCAGATTTGTAGCTTTTTGTAACTACTACAGACGTTTTATTCAGAACTTTGCTGACATAGCAAAACCATTAAATCAATTATTAAAGAAAAATGTGATTTTTAGCTGGTCACAAAATTGTCAGAGTTCATTTGAACTTTTGAAAGAAAAACTTATGTCGCCACCAGTACTAAGTTACCCAGATTTTTCAAAACCTTTTGTTTTGACAACAGGCGCTTCAAATTATGCAATGGGAGCTGTACTTTCCCAAGGAGAAATCGGTAGTGATAAACCCATAGCATTTGCTAGTAAATCGTTTAATAAATATGAAATAAACAAAGCGATAATAGAAAAAGAGTTGCTAGCCATTCATTGGGGAATAAATCATTTCAGACCATATTTGTATGGTAAAAGATTTATAGTGTATACAGATCATAGACCATTAGTTAGTTTATTTA
>NW_023458597.1:104088-104673 GCF_013731165.1 Rhagoletis pomonella | reverse complement strand
TTTGTTGAGATTTTCAAACCGAAAGGCAAACGTTTCTATTATTATTATTATAGGACCTGTAATTGCTCGTAAAATTTTTTCTATTTCTTGTGGCTACATGTACAAAATTATTCTGATTAGATTTTGTTTCTACTTCTAAAGCTATTTTAATCGCGTCAGATAGTTTTGTTGGTCTTGCCGCCAAAACTACTGATTTAAATGGCTCTTCTAAACCATTCTTGAAAGTTGTCAAACCAATTTCGTCATTAAGTTTAACTATTATTTCTCTATTTGTTTCACCTTGTTCACTTATCTGCAATTCATTTAATGATGCTAACAAGTTCTCTCTTTTAGACCCAAAAGTATTCACATTCAAACCTCTTTGATTTATTTGTGATAATTTACTGTGAATTTTTGAGGTTGTTTTATATGATTTATATGTTTGTTTGAGTAGTTTTTTAAAGTCTTCAAATGTAATAGGCTTGGCTTCTGTCAGAATTTTATTTTTTACTTTTTCTGATAGCTTTGTAGCTAAAACGAATTTAATTAATAACTGTTTCTGCTGCTCATTCTCTAAGGTATCGTGATAGAATTCAATTAAACCAA
>NW_023458597.1:102268-103988 GCF_013731165.1 Rhagoletis pomonella | reverse complement strand
CTGCTGCTCATTCTCTAAGGTATCGTGATAGAATTCAATTAAACCAAGGTAATTGTTTACTTCACGATAATCCCCTTGAAATTCCGGAATTAGCTTGGAAGCAGTTACTAAATAAAATTTGGACATTTTTGTTTTCAACTTCGTCAAATTTGTGTTTTAAAAGTAGTTTTATTCTTCCTAAAAGCAAATCAAATTCATACTCCTCTTCTTTTTTTACTATTTTCTGTCGTACATTTAATAAGTCATTTAAGGTCTTGTCTATGTATTCGTCTGTACAAGTTCTGTTTGGACTCTTTTTTAAATTCGCAAGTATATTTGAAGCATATTCTATTTCCATTTATTTTTTATGTATAAATTTCATTTATGATAGATATTATTTTAAAATATTTATTTTATGCACATTTAGCACATACCATTCTTAAATCAAGAATTTCAAATTTTCTTTTTACAATATTTACTCTGCATACATCACATTTAAAACAACTATAATGGAAGCTTTTATTATTATACATGACATATTTAACTTTTCCTATGTCTTTTATTTTGTTCTGGCATTTAGACAATATTTATTTAACATTTTACCAAAACATCCTTGATAAAAGCATATTGTTACAAACTTTTTCATCTCCATTTAAGTAAAATTTAATTAATATTATTTTCAAATTTTATTTTATATATATATTTAGGTTATTTTATATACATAAACATATTTTATAACACTATTATTTAAATTCATATTTTTAATTGTTTTTAATTTGTTTTTTAACATAAGTCTTACAATGCTTATTTATAAAATATATGATTATAATTAATATAAAAACAATCGAAATAAATCCTATTATATTATTTATTAAACGATTGTTGCTGCTGCTGCTATTGTTGACATTGTTGTTATTGTTGTTCATGGAGATTTTCTGCTGCTGTTCTTTGGCTTTTGAAAGTATAATTGTCCAAACCATGCCTCAGTTGTTATCTTGTTTATGTTGATTTTTCTTCAATTCTATTAGTTCCGCAGTTAATTTTCGTTTGTTCTCTCCAATAGCTAATGGAATTACCCTGTGAAGCTCACCAATCTTCCTTCGTAGTTTCACCGACTTACCTCCTCGGGTTTTTCGTTTTGGTGCAATATGCTCTATGCTATCGTTTTTAATTTTTCTTTTTCTGTAAGCTTCTATTGTTAGTGGCTTAGGTCCAGCCGTGAGCGGAGTTGGGACGTATTTTGATATTGGTGTGGATGATGTTGTCGTCAGTGCTTCAGGGACACATTCATCATCTATATTTTCTTCTTCGTGGGATCTTGGGTGGTTCAGCTGTTCAAACAGGTTGTCCAGATCTTCTTTTGAATATTGCTCCGTCATGAATATAATTTTTATTTAAATTTATCTGTTTTTATTAGAGTTATTATAGTGCCAATTTGGCAGGATCGCCATGTTATGTTTATTTTTTTTTATATTATTATTTTTAGGTATTTTTAACTTTTGGCTTTTAAGCGAGCCACGCTAAAAGGATGATGGCCTCAAGGCCTATTTTTATTGATGAGACAAGTTAAAAAAACGAGGCAATGCTGCCGATTCTTGATTCAAAATAAGCCTGTCTATTTCAGTGCACAAACACTGCTTTTATAATAAATTTTACATTTCTCCTTAAATCCAAGACACTCCCAATTTTAAGTTACTTTTCATATTGTGACCAATCATAATTTATTATTTTGTAGTTTTTT
>NW_023458597.1:94707-102168 GCF_013731165.1 Rhagoletis pomonella | reverse complement strand
CTATTGAAATTTTTCCTGAATTTTCTTAGCTATAAACCTCCAACGAAGGCAAAACCGTGGAAATCGGTTCGTGCGTTCTGGAGTTATAGCGTCAGGAAGGAAAACCCTACTTATTATACCCGAGCGCACTTGTGCACAAGGGTATATTAATTTTGTTCACATAACGGTTGTTTGTAACAGCCAAAACGAATCGAGATAGATATAGACAAATGTATACATAAATGATCAGGATGAAAAAAGAAATCGATTAAGCCATGTCTGTCTGTCCGTCCGTCTGTCCGTCTGTCCGTCTGTCCGTGTACACGATAACTCGAGTAAAAATTGAGATATCTCAACGAAATTTGGTATGTAGGTTTCCCTTAATCCAAGGTAGGTTGCTATTGAAAATGGGCGAAATCGGACTGTAACCACGCCCACTTCCCATATAACGGTAATTTCCAGAAATACGAAAACTGCGATATTTTAGTAACTACTGAAGATAAATCACTCAAAGTTGGTATTTACAATAATTTTTTGACAAAAAATAAGAATATTATACATTTTTGGAAAATGGGCGTAGCCACGCCCACTTATGGTTACATGTGTATATCTTGGTAACCGCTGTACCAATTTCTACCAAACTTGGCACAGTTATCGGCCTTGGTACAGCATACAAAATCGCCGAAAATTTTTAAAATCGGACGATAACCACGCCCACATCCCATATAACGGTAATTTAGAGAAATACAAAATCTTCGATAAATCATTAAATATTGAAGCTAATTTATTCAAAATTGATGCTTGCAACAATTCTTTACCAAGAATACGTTTGTGATAAATTTTTGGAAAATGGGCGTGGCACCGCCCACTTATGATCACATATATGTATCTCAGTAACCGTTCTACCAATTTGTACCAAACTCGGTGTGGTTATTGTGCTTGCCACATATAAGCAAACCGTTGAAAATTATTGAAATCGGACTAAAAGCCGCTTCTCATATAACGGTAAATTTCAGAACTGCTTGAAACTTCAAAATCGAAATTTAAGGACTCTAATTTACTCCAAATTGATACGCCCCGGCTTACCATGTAGCCGTAGCTTTCGTTAAGGCGAAAAACATATATTTAATACGTGCGCCGGGTATTTAATGTTCGGCTCTGCCCGAACTTAGACTTTCTTACTTGTTTTTATATTAAAGAATATTAAAGAACTGTCCGCATTACACAATTTTATTTTTCACAAAAACGGTATTCATGAATTTTTTAATTTTTTTTTATTTGCTTCCGCATATTTTTTACATAACAGCTTTCATTTTATGCCCATATTAAACCAATACAGCTTAAGTTTACCCGGGTCCACGTTTTGGTCTGTATCTCGAGACCCTAGTCACCCAGCTATATGAAAAGAGCTCAATCTTAAAGCATTCATGAACAGCTTTCATTTGATACCCATATTGAACAAATACACCCAAGGTTACCCAGGTCCACGTTTTGGTCTATATCTCGAGACCCTAGTCACCCAGCTATATGAAAAGTGCTCAATCTTAAAGCATTCATGAACGGCTTTCATTTGATACCCATATTGAACAAATACATCCTAAGGTTACCCGGGTCCACGTTTTGGTCTGTATCTCGAGACCCTAGTCACCCAGCTATATGAAAAGTGCTCAATCTTAAAGCATTCATGAACAGCTTTCATTTGATACCCATACTGAACAAATACACCCAAGGTTACCCAGGTCCACGTTTTGGTCTATATCTCGAGACCCTAGTTATTTTTTTTTCTACAAACCTCACGGAGCCCGAGCCCTTTCCAACGAATGCAAAACCGTGGGAATCGGTTCGGCGGTTCTTGAGTTATAAGATTACCAAGGAAATGTAACTTCTTTTTATATATATATAGATTGTGGTCAATTATGATTACAAAATCATTTTTTTTATAGGTGTTGTGTGTCTACAAATAATTAGTAAGTAAGGTCAGTAATGTAAACACACATGTGACTGCAATATTATATGCAAGCAAAAAGAGTTATGACTCATATATATGTCACAAATTGGGCAAAGCGTTAGCGGCCACTTGCTTTGTAGAAACGATCATATTGCAGCTTGCACATGTGGGTCACTTTTGTGAAGACATTTGTAGTGTTGTATTTTCTCA
Organism: Rhagoletis pomonella; assembly: GCF_013731165.1. NCBI lineage: Eukaryota > Metazoa > Arthropoda > Insecta > Diptera > Tephritidae > Rhagoletis > Rhagoletis pomonella. Next base: position 100,031 of record NW_023458597.1, on the reverse strand, counting down.
AGACGATAAACTTTGTAGAGCAACTGTGAAACAATTGGTTTCACAATTGAAATTTCTCAATATATGAGAAGTCAATATAAATTTAATTAGAGTAAAAGAAAAGCAATGAGACTTTACTACAAGAACATTTAGAAAATGCAAAACTACAAAATAATAAATTATGATTGGTCACAATATGAAAAGTAACTTGAAATTGGGAGTGTTTTAGATTTAAGGAGAAATGTAAAATTTATTATAAAAGCAGTGTTTGTGCACTGAAATAGACAGACTTGTTTTGAATCAAGAATCGGCAGCATTGCCTCGTTTTTTTTTAACTTGTCTCATCAATAAAAATAGGCCTTGAGGCCATCATCCTTTTAGCGTGGCTCGCTTAAAAGCCAAAAGTTAAAAATACCTAAAAATCTATATTAATAAAAATGTTGTGTTCGTATGTCACGGTCGTCAAAACTCGAGAACGGCTGGACCGATTTGAATAATTTTTTTTTTTCTATTGTTCGGTATAATACCAGAACCAATGATATCGCAAAAAATTGTAGGGTTGCCACCTATGTGAAAATTTTTAAACCCAATTATATTGATAAAATAAATAAATTGTTACAATATGGGTATCAAATTAAAGAGTTTTTAGAAAGATAACTGCTGGAAATATTTTTGACGAGGGTTGCCACCTATTTGAAAATTTTAACTCAGACAAATTGATAAAATAAATGAATTATTGCCATGTGGGTGTAAAACTAAAGAGTTTTAAGAAGGCGTACAGCCGAAAATATGTTTGAAGAGTGTTATCAAACAGGACTATAGTACATACAAACAGGACATGTACATAGTATAGTACATCGATAAAATAAATGAAATATTACATTATGGGTATCAAATAAAAGAGGTTTAAGGAAGATATCTGTAGGAAATATTTTGAAGAAGGGTTGCCACCAATTTTTAAATTTTAACTCAGTTAAATTGATAAAGTAAATTAAATATTGCCATGTGGATATCAAGCTAAAGAATTTTAAGAAGGCTTACAGTCGAAAATATTTTAAAGGAGGGTTGCCACCTGATAAAAATAAAAAGCGCAATTTTATTGATAAACTAAATGATATATTACAATATAGATATTAAATTCAAGAGGTTTAAGAAATATAGCTGCTGGAAATATTTTTGAGTAAAGTTGCCACATCTTTGAAAATTTAAACTTAGTTATTTTGCTAAAAAAATAAATGAAATACGGTAATTTGGGTATCAAACTTTAGATTTTTAAGAAGGCTTATAGCCGAAAATATGCCTGAGGAGGGTTGCCACCTGTTTGAAAATTCAACTCGATATAATTGAAATAGGTATCAAATTAAAGAGGTTGAGGAAATAAAACTTTAGAAAATACTTTTGTGCAGGATTGCCACCTACTTGAAAATTTTAACTCAGTTATATTGATTAAACAAATCAAATATTGCTATGTGGGTAGCGAACTAAAGAATTTTTAAAAGTCCTACAGTAGAAAGTTTCTTGGAAGAGGGTTGCCACCTGTTTGAAAATTTATCTCAATTAAATTGGTAAAATAAATGAAATGTTACAATATCGGTACCAAACTAAAGGCATTTAAAAATCTTGATTTAGAAATCTATATTTATATATAAAAAAATGTTGTGTTCCTTTGTCACGGTCATCGAAACTCGAGAACCGCTGAACTCATTTCAATATTTTTTTTTTGTATTGTTCGGTATCATAGCAGGATCATTTATATTACAAAAATAAATAAATGAAGTATTTCAATATTAAGGTTTACGGTCGAAAATATATTTGAGGAGGGTTGCCACCTGTTTGAAAATTTAACTAAATTTACGTAATTGATAAAATAAATTACTTATTAAAATATAGGTATTAAATTAAGGAAGTTTTAGATAGATGACTGTTGGAAATATTTTTGAGGAGAGTTGCCACCTTTTTGAAAAATTTAACTCGAAAGCTTAGTATGTTGCACCAATGTATTTTCAATATAAAGCGATAAAATAAATAAACCAACGAAAAATTAGTCCCTTGTCAAATATGTTTTATTTATTATTATTTTTTTATGGATATGTACAAATGTAGAGCGGGTACGGACAATGTGTGGTGGCTGACGGCCGTTCCTGGTTGAATACGGGAAAAGAAGTACCCGCGCTCTTTTCAATAGAATTGAGTTCAACCTCAAAGCAGTAAAACTGTTTGGAGGGGAAGTTAAAAAATAGTTAATTTGGCGAGAAAAATTTATGACAGTTTCTAATAAATACATATGTACATTAGAGTGGTCCAAAAAAATAAAGTCGGAGTTTTAATGCCGGCACACCCTAGGATTGATCCATATCGAAAAAATATACCCCTATTTTTTTATTTTGAAATCAAAAAATATTTAGGGAGTGCTCAAAGCGTTCAAAGTTTTCCATGTATTTTATATGGAGAAAAAACAATTTTTCGTAGAAATGGTATACAACTCTTGAAAATCAATATTTTTCGTCCGGAAAACTATGGTTCTCTTCAGGAGACTAATATCCAATTGTTTATTTAATCATTTTTTATGATTAAAGATTTTTTATTGGTCCCCCCATTGCATTTTCTAAGGGCTTTGGAGGACCTATAAAATATAGTTACCATGAAAAAATTGTTAAAGAAACAATTGAGTATTATTACTGGGAGTCTCCTGAAGATAAGTAAAGTTTTCCGATCGAAAAATATTGATTTTCAAGAATTCTAAACTATTTCTACGAAAAGATGTTTTTTCTCCATATAAAATACATGGAAAACTTTGAGCGCTTTGAGCACTACCTAAATTATTTTTTATTTCAAAATAAAATATATGGGTATATTTTTTTCGGTATATATCAATCCTAGGGGGTGGCGGCATTAAAAATCCGACCTTATTTTTTTACATACATTTTTGGACCACTTTAGTGTACATGTATGCGTACATATGTACATATATTATTAATCATTAGGGTGGACCGTTTTGGGTTGATTAAATAAATGAAATATTGCAATGTGGGTATCAAACTAAAGAGTTTTAAGAAGACTTACAATCGAAAATAAGTTTGAGGAACAATATGGGTGCCAAACGAAAGGTATTTGAAAAATCTTGATTTGGAAATATTTTTTATAGGATTATCATCTATCTAAAAGTAAAGACTGAAAATATTGAAATTAAATGAAATATTACATAACTGGTTCCAAACGAAAAGTATTTGGGAAAGCTTTACTACGGAATTTTTTTAAATCTTTCCACTTATCCAAAATCCGAACATTGTAAATAAATATAGAATTTACAACATAGGAGGCGTAGCTCTTTATACTCAACACAATAGAAAGAGCACAGTTAAAAATTTGTAAAAATATATACCTAGCCCCTCGAACCCTTCCAAACGCCCAGGGAAACCATTTGAAAATAGGGTAAAATTAGAATTTTTGCACAGAAAACGAAAACTCGTGCTACGCCATCCACGTTAACCGCGCTTAGAAAAATTCAACACAGTATTTCAGCGCTGAACTCACTCCAAAATTCACAAAAAAGTCATATTTCAAACCGAATTTATTAATGAATTAGTGTTCAATAAGATTAGGTAAATAAAGTCTGGAGCCTTGACTACAAGTCTGTGTAAAAATTTTTTGGATCGGGTCACCCGTTTGGACACACACAAATTGTTGTTAAAAAAGCATTACCTGGCTTCATTTTAATTAAAAAGAAAGCAAATATTTCTTCTTCCATATTTTTCGTTTTGTGACCTGCTTACGACCAGCTGACAAATTAGTGACTTTTTTTGAGACTAGTGACGTGAGACAGCTGAATACCAAATAGTCTCAAAATCGATTTTCACCACCAAATGTCTTAATTTGTGACTAGAGACTGCCTATTGAATCCCACTATTAGTACTTCTAAACGACGGATCCGCTACACATTATACAACTCATCACAGTTTCACGCACGTCGATTTAAAAATAGCTTCACCCCTAATTTCCCTGCAGAGCAAATGGGACATTGAAACCAGTCTACACAATAGCGACCATTTCCCCATAATCATTTTCCTTTTCCCAAATCAACCCGAAATCCCTTCTCAACTAAGAACTCGATTTAACTTAAACAAAGCCGACTGGGATAAATTTAAAGCTCAATCCAGTCAAATTAGCGCGCTAAAACCAATCAGCCCGAATATAAACAAGGAAGCTGCGAACATTCAAAGGATAATTTTACAAAGCGCAAGTCAGTCAATCCCTTCAACGAGCCTTAAAATCAAAAGATCAGTCCCCTGGTGGAATAAGAAATTGAGTGATTAAAAAACTGAAAGAAACCGTCTCTGGAACAGCCTTAAAAGAAATATATCTTTAGAAAATATAACCAAATTCAAAAGAGCAAACGACATTTTTAAAAGAGAGCTTAAGTGAGCAAAATCAAAAGCTATTAACGACTTCACCTCCAATATAAACCCCCTCACACCACCGAGCTTAGTATAGTCTACAATACGTAGATTTTGTGGGCTAAAGTCTTCATCAACAATTCACTGCATTACACGGAATATCAACCAAAATGCAATATGTGATAAGCTAACCATAGCCAACCTTTTTGGCCAATATTGGTCAATGGCATCCGATGACAAAAAATTTTCTGCATCTTTTCTACAAAACAAACAACGCGTTATTAATTCTGAGCACAACATTATCCCATGTAAATCCGCTCTACTCATCGAGAACGAAATAACCAATGTCGAGCTTTGTCTCGCCTTGTCCAAACCAAAGGGTCGCATACCCGGCGTCGATCGCATATCATATCCTATGATCAATAACTGCTCTTCAAACGTAAAAACCCGTATCCTAAATCTCTACAAAAATAAATATAACAATTTCTTACCCCAGGTTAACAAATCTAGCCTCGTAATCCCGATTCTGAAACTTAACCAAGACAAGTCCTCCATCAAGTGATATCGTCCAATTTCCCTAAAACCCTGTTGCTCTAAAGTCCTTGATAAAATCATAGCGAATCGGCCATGGTGGTTTGTTACTAACATCAAACTACTGCATAGCCATAAAATTGGTTTTCGGAAGGGCAAATCTGTATCTGATTCTCTAATTTATTTAGACCATCAGATCACGCAATTCCTATCCAATAAAAAACATGCTTGAGTTATTTCACTTGACTTTTCCAGCGCCTTCGACAAGATTGGTGTGCATGCGGTCCTCGATCAGCTTATGCTCTGAAAAATTGGTCCAAAAATCTTCGAATATATACGTAATTTTATGACAAACAGAAAAATAAAAGTAAGCGTAAATTCTCAGCTCTCCCAATCCTACCCCCTACAGAATGGCATACC
>NW_023458597.1:92922-94607 GCF_013731165.1 Rhagoletis pomonella | reverse complement strand
AAGAGAAAGTCGGTTCTTTACATATTTTCTAATTACCTTCGAAAATATATTAACTCAAAAAAAAAATAAACAATGCTTCATAGATCGATTTTTTTTAAATCTAACTTCATAAAGTTCTTTAAAAATATTTTGTAAATGAGGCCATAAGAGCTTAGGGGGGAGTTACAACACAAAAATACATTTAAGGCGCAGCGAAGCACGCCGGGTAATTGCTAGTATTTTTATATTATAATTTTACATATGTTTATATACTTTTACATATTTCTAGCCTTTATTAAATTATTATTGTGTACTTCTTTTTCTACATTGTCCATAATTATAGTACTGTTAGATCCGTTTTGTGATATAATTTTAAAAGGACTTTTAAAAGGTTTATCTCATTTTTTCTTATTTCCTACTTTTAAATATACGTAGTCTCCTGTTTTAAATTTTGGTTTGTTAACATATTCTTGTGTATTGGAGTTATGTTGTTTATTTTTTAACAAATTTTCTTGTGCTTGATTATGTGCATATCTTAGTTTAATTTTGAATTCATTTATCTAATTGTCTAAATTGTAGTATGATTCTTTGCTTTTAATAATTTCACAAGGTAAAGAGCATAATTTACCATATACTAATTCAAATGGTGTATAGTGAGTCGTGCTATGTGGAGTGGTGTTGTACGAGTATGTGTAGTATGGTAATAGTTCATCCCAGTTATCCTTTCCGTCCATTGTCATTAAGAAGTCATTTAAAACTCTATGGCTTCTTTCAACTGTACCTAAAGTTTCATGATGGTATGGTGTTGATGTTACTTTGTCTATATTCATTAGTTTACAGATATTTGTCAATAATTCGTTCGTAAATTCAGTACCTTTGTCTGTTTTTAATTTCCTAAAACAACCATATTTTAAAATAAACTTTTCTACTATTGTTTTGTTTGTGCTACACTCACTGCGTCTTTTGTTATCAAAGGAAACGCTTCTACAAATTTTGTAAGTTCACATTGAATTGTTGGTATATATCTGTATGTATTGGATGGTCTAAGAGGACCAACTGTATCTATTGTTACAACATCAAATGATGTATTTGGTGTCTCTGTTATTGTCAACTTTTCTTTTGTATATTTAATAATTTTTACCTCGTTACAGATTCTACATTTGTTAATATGGTCTTTAACCATTTTATTCATGCCTTTCCACACATATTTTTGTGTGAGTTTTCCTATGCATCGTCTTATGCCGCAATGGCCTGCTGTTTTTGAGTCATGGTATCTTTCTATTAATTCTTTCGTTTCTTGTTCATTTTCTATTCTTTTCGGAGGAGTATATAATAGTATGTCTAGATAATCTTCGATTTCATTTTCTTGTGTTTCATTAAAAATTTCTTTAAATCTATGAATAGATATCTTTTTAAATATTTCATCATCATTCGCTAGCGCTAGTTTACTAATGTGTTCATGCTTTGCGTGAGATAACAATTTTTTCAAAATCAATTTCAACTCTGATAATGTCTTATGCTTGTATCTAACATGTAACTCATTTTTAAATTCATTAAACTTAATTTTTTGGCCAGTTTTAATTTTATCTTTATTCTCAAATTTTAACTTTTTTACTCCTCTAATTTCAGATATTGAAATACACTCCCATATATGAAGATGATCAGTCTCCAATGGTAAAGTGTCCGCGGGTGTTTCTTCTTCTTTA
>NW_023458597.1:92511-92912 GCF_013731165.1 Rhagoletis pomonella | reverse complement strand
AATGTCAAAATCATAATCCATTAAATCTATTCTTATCCTAGTTAATTTAGATGATGGGTTCTTATGGGTAAATAAACTAACTAATGGTCTATGATCTGTATACACTATAAATCTTCTACCATACAAATATGGTCTGAAATGATTTATTCCCCAATGAGTGGCTAGCAACTCTTTTTCTATTATCGCTTTGTTTATTTCATATTTATTTAATGGTTTACTAGCAAATGCTATGGGTTTATCACTACCGATTTCTCCTTGAGAAAGTACAGCTCCCAGTGCATAATTTGAAGCGTCTGTTGTCAAAACAAAAGGTTTTGAAAAATCTGGGTAACTTAGTACTGGTGGCGACATAAGTTTTTCTTTCAAAAGTTCAAATGAACTCTGACAATTTTGTGACCAGC
>NW_023458597.1:91197-92411 GCF_013731165.1 Rhagoletis pomonella | reverse complement strand
AAAAAGCTACAAATCTGCGTACTTCGTCAGAATCTGTTGGTGTTGGGTAATCTTTTATTACTGAATATTTGCTAGGGTCAGTAGTCACACCTTTATCTGTGATTAAATGTCCAAGGTAAACTACCTCAGGTCTCAAGAAATTACGTTTTCCTGGATTCAATTTTAAATTATATTTACGTAACCTTTTAAAAACTTCTACAAGATTCCTATTGTGTTCTTTTAAACTAGCTCCAAAAACTATTATATAAAAATGCTGATGCTTGTAAACCACTAAGTGTAATTGAAAGCATTCTTTGAAAACTATTTGTTGAGATTTTCAAACCGAAAGGCAAACGTTTAAATTGGAAATGACCTGAATCTGTTGAGAAGGCTGTTAATGGTCTCGATTTTGGATGTAGTGGAATTTGATGAAATGAACTTGTCATATCTAAAGTCAAAAAATACTTCGCTTTACCATAAATTAAGTACATCTTCTAACCTGGTTAATGGAAATTTGTCATCTACAACTTTTTTATTCAAAGATCTATAATCAACTACTAGTCTCCATTTTTTCTCTTCCCCCGCGCTCTTCTTTGGTACTATTAACAAGGGTGAATTGTATGGGCTAACGGAAGGTTCAACTATGTCTTCGTCTAATAGTTTGTCAACTTGTTTTTCTATTTTTTGTAAACTGGAGTGTGGTATTCGCTAGTTTTTAGTGTTTTGTCCGTTGTTCCAATTTTTTGCTCATAAAAATTATTTTTTGTCAAAATTTCTCCATCTAAATGAAAAATGTTTTGATGATCTTTACAGATTTCGAATATTGAAGCTTTTGCTTCCTTATCTAGCTTATCTATTTGAATTTCTTTTTGAATTTTTTGGAACCTGCTTTCATCGGTTAAAGTATTTTTGAAATGTAGTATGTCATAATTTTTAAGTTTATCTATATATATATGCCATGTTAAGTTTGTCTATACCTAGTGTTAATTTTGATATATTTACTTCCTTTTCAGTCGTATTCAAAAATTTTATATGCTTTATTCCTTCTGACGGAATAATGGTATTTGCAACAAATATCCCTTTTCTTATTTCTTTCCCACATATTACGCTTTCTTCATCTACATCAATATCTACAGCTATTACTGTTTCTGTTCTTGGAGATATTTTTATGTTCTTAACTGTTTTCGCTTGCATATTCATTGGTATTATCAGATCATCATCATCAACTTGCGATA
>NW_023458597.1:67011-91097 GCF_013731165.1 Rhagoletis pomonella | reverse complement strand
CTTATCCAAAATCCGAACATTGTAAATAAATATAGAATTTACAACATCTTATCTAACGAAGTGATCATATTATCAACGAAGAGCTGGTACACAAATTACTTAATGTAAAAAATTCATAAACATGTAATTTTTAAGCAAACAACACACCGACTCCAATTCTCATATAAAAGTGTAATAGTACCGTTAATTTTTTCATGATACAATGATCGGATCTAAACCAAATGAGTATGGGATCACCTGGAAATCGGTTGACGTGGTCCAAAGTTATGCGGTAACATGCATAAAAAAAATCCGACGAATTGATAACCTTCTCCTTTTTTTTGGATTCGGCTAAAAACTACTGAAACAAATAACAAAATGATAAAAGAGTACCGAAAACAAAAAACTATCGCTAAAGGTGTTTAAAAAATACTTAATGAAAACATAAAATTGTTGACACCATTCCCTAGCATTATAAATCAGTAAACTTTTAATCGTAAGCAATTTCGTTTGGGGTCGCCAAGGCCTACTACGTATATTGCGAGTAAAGAAATTTTGAATAACATGAGATAATATTATTATGATTATGATTATCATTACTATTGTGAACTCCTATTCCCAATCAAGGATTCCCAAATTAAAGCGAGAGCAGAAGAGCATTTACGATCGCATAATGCAAATGTTAAGATAATAAGAGCTGCAGAACTGAACCAAGAAGGAACATTTTTTTTACAAGGGCGTGTAGTTTCTGGCGTGTGCCGATGACATCGACATCAACGGTAACAAAAATAGCCAAGTCTCTTCAGCCTTTTCCAAGCTGGATAAGGAAGCAAAGCGAATGCGCCTGGTGGTAAACGAGGACAAGACGAAGTATCTCCAGTCACCGCATCCACTGTTGACAGTTATAATTTCGGGAAAGTGGAGAATTTCATTTACTAGGGAACCAGCACTATCACCGATAAAAATATCAGCATGGAAACCCCACGTAGAATTACTCTTGCCAACAGGTGCTGCTTTGGACTGAGTAGGCAATTGGGGAGTAAAGTCCTTTCTCGACGTACAAACACCGCACTCTATAAGTCACTCATCATGCCCGAGCTGTTATATGCCGCAGAAGCTTAGACAATGACAACATTTTATGGGGCGGCTCTTGGAGTATTCGAGGGAAAGATCTTACAGGCTTCTACGCATGGGCGACGATGTTACCGTAGACGATGGAACGATGAGTTGTATGAGCTTTACAACCAAATGTACATAGTGCAGCGAATGTATATAGAGCGGCTCCGCTGGCTTAGACATGTCGTTCAATAGGAACCGAAGTTTCAGGTGTAAAAGAATTCAACTCGCAAGCCGATGGTGGTAGCAGACGAATAGGAAGCACCCATGGCAATGGAGAGACCAAGTTGGCACAGAGAGAAATGACTGGCGTTCTTTGTGGAGCTCGGCCAAAATGGCTTAGGCGGTTACAAAGCCAAAGTAGAAGAAGAATATGCAAATGATAAATGACGGAGTTGGGGGACCATTTTCTTGGATGCGCCAGGAGGAACTAGCAAAATATTCCTTATCAGATAGATTCTGGCAACGGTTCGATCAAAAAATTACATTACCTTAGCCATCGCTTCGTCTGGAATTGCTGCGACATTATTACTAGGTGGAAACATTGCCAATTCAGCTCTTTAGCTGCCATTGAACATATAAATCATCGAAACTCCCACGTGCAATATTTCCAGAGCATCCGGTATGACAAAAGTTTACCAAAAAATTAAATCCGTTGTTTAGGATGAGTGCACCATAGCACATAAAAAATCGTTTGAGGCTTTTGATCCATTGTTGCGGGATTAGCGTGGAAACGTTCAACCATTCGGGATATTGCTCGCAGGAGATTTTACGAAAACATTGTCTGTAGTTTCTCGATAAACACGAGAGATAAATGCTTGCCTGAAATAGTCAACATTGCGACAAGACGAACATACATACACTGCAGCTGAAGTATTCGCGCCACAATAACTGGACATTGGGAACGCAAAGCTGCCAGTCAATGAGAGATTAAGATGAATTTTATGGCCTGATAATTTTTGTAAATTAGAAAGATCGAAAGGAGAACTGATCGAAAGAATGTTTCTTTATTAAGAAAATTAATTTTAGGAATCACGATTGGCTCAGTGAACGGGCTATTCTTCCTGCGAAGAATAAGGAGGCCTATCAACAAAATAATAGTGGTATTGACAACAGTCGTTGCTTGAGCTGATCAGCTCTTTTACTAGACTGCCAGACCACTTGCTCACTGTGGTGAATACCACTAATGTTATTCAATCCAGCATTCAACGTGAGGAAATAGCATATACGTCGATAAACACCGTTGTGGAAAAAGACCATCCAACGAAATTTTTGAACTCGATTAATCTTCCAGGGAGACCTCACATACTGAAATTAAAAATAGTTTTGACAGTTATCATGTTGCGGAATATTAATCAGCGAAAACTCTGCAACGGAATGCGACTCGCAGTTAAGAAATTGATGAGAACGTAATGTAAGAAAAGATTTTAACGTGGCCTTTCAAAGGTGAAGAATTCCCATGATTCCATTTAATGATGATGATTCAATTTAAAAGATTTGAATTCCCAATTCGATTGACATTCGGAATCACAATCAATAATGCTCCAGGTCGAACTTTGGAAAAGTATGGTTTAGATTTAGATGCGGATTGTTCTCAGATGTTGCGTGTTCCTGTGTCGGCAAACCAGATATCCTTGATATCTATGCAGAGAATGGAAAAATAACAAATATTGTATGCACACGAGTACTTATTATATAACCAAACACATATGAAACGTATGCTTTGTTTCGTTAATAATTTGTCGTCCATATAACAGAAATATGCCACAGCAAAGCGTGGCAGGGTACAGCTAGTAATAATATAAAAAAAATATAAACATAACATTCACATGTAAATTCCTCATCAATGAAATCCGCATTTACGCTCTTGAGAAATTGCCTAACTTATGCCGCATTCGATCATGCCATGTACGCAAAGATAACTTTTCATTTGCTGCAATATTTGCCATGGTACTTTCCGGAACCTTTATCAGCATATGAAACAAGTTTTCATGACGAACTCCCACTGCTACGGTGTATCCGTCCTTTCTGACGAACTTGCAGTTACCGCTATCCGACCGAAAATGAAATCCACGATCTAGTGCCTTTGTTTGTGAAAACAAATTGTAGTGAATGTCCGGCACAAAAAGCACGTTAGTCAAAACTTTCTGCACCCATTCTTGCCCATCGTTAGCTAAAACATTAATGTCACCTTTGCCTGCTGCTTTAATAGCACGCCCATCGCCAACTCTGATGATATCATTGTAGTGTTCAAATGTGACGAACCAATCGCGTCGGTTGCTCATGTGATCCGTTGCCCCTGAATCAAGCATCCAGCTCTTTTGCTTACCGCTTACATTTGCTCCACACACCAGCGCTTCGACATTTTTACGTTAAGTCTCATTCTTCGCCGATTTAGCCACTTGCGGAGAGTCCCGTTTAAAATGTTCTTTTGAACCACATTTAAAACATCCGCCCTTTGTTGTTCTTGTTTTTCTGCTTTTATTCTAATGCTTCTTGGTATTTGGCTGGCTCTGATTCCCAAGCACTATGGAAATCATTGTATTCCGCCGGTAATGAAATTAAAACTTTCGTCATAATCATCGAGTCTGATATGATTTCACCCTGATCACGAAGATGCTGGACAATTTCCATTAGCTTCGACAAAAAGGTCGCATTATCATCTTCTGGATATTTCGAGTAACTGTAATATTTCTGCAACAAAAACAATACGCTCGCTGTTGAAGTTTGTTCGTATACACTTTTGAGTGTATCCCACATGCTCTTCGCAGAAGCACAGTTAAGAATTTGCAGAAGCGGTTGTTTTCCCAATGCTGTACTTATTGTCTGGCGAGCTTTGGCATCGAGTTTACGCCAACTCTTCTGTTCCTGCTCACCTGCGCTAGGCAATAACTCTTCTCCGTTGACCACAACAAACATTTCGCCAGCTTCCAAAATTTGCACCATTTGGAATTTCCATGTCAGCCACTGTGAACTATCTTGAAGTTTCTCAATTTTTATTTCGCTTTCCGAAGACATTATTTCAATTAAAATATTTCTTTACTATATTAAAAAAAACGAAACTTCTGCTTGCTGGTATAAATATACAAAATGTCCAAAGCAAAATCAATAACAGCTGTTTGCTGTTTGCTTTTATTGATATTAAAACACTTAACAATTTTTAGCGCAGTGGAAACGTGCTGGGCCCATAACCTTTTAAACAAAATGCGTTATTTTGATATGTACAAAGCAATTCAGTTTTTATTTAGAAATAACAAATGTAATCAGATCCGCAAAGCCTGCTTGCGAAAGGAAGTTTTAGAAGTGACTGGATGAGTGAATTGTGACAGAAGGTCTATATCACAGTATACAGTAATCCAGATAGCCAAAACAAAAAATGTAAATATGCTTATTTGACATTTTGTTTGAATGTATTGGTTGATATTTTTTCACTGTTGTCGTTTTCGTTAACCCAAACGAAATCCAATTTAAATATTTTCTTATAGTGAAAAATATTTTCAAGTCACATAAAATAAAATAACGAAAAAAACAAAATTCCAAGCAAATCAAGCGTGAAGCGTAAGCGATTATAACCGGATGCAGTTCCTACATAAGTCAAACCGTGTTCCGAATACAACTTTGAGTGAGTAAGGGTGGGCTGACTTTTTAAAATGGTCCCATCGATTAGGCGGTAAAACAAATATTACTTAACTTAAGGTAGAACTCTCTAATTTTCAAATTCGCGAAATTTGTATGTATTTGTTCAGCCGCTTATTCACATTTGAAAGAGGATAATGCATGAATTAATGCAAGTAAAGACGGTTTATGCATATAAGTAAGCGCGTTTGTTAACCGTATAAAATGTATGTGCATACATATATACCAAAATATTCAGAATGACGAGATGAACTAGTTCAGCCCTCTCTGTTTGTAAACACGCTAACTCGAACAAAATTTAGATATTTTAACGAAAGTCGGTGTCGAAGTTGCCTTTGGTATAAGTTAGGTTAGTGTTAAACTTTGGCGAAATTTGCCAATAACCACGCCCACTTCCCACGTAGTAATCAAAAATCTTTTTGTTTTATGAATATTTTTTTACGAATTTTGCTGTTCAAATTTACATGTCAAATATATCAACAAACATTTGTGGGTACTTTTGCATCAGTCGCTGCTTATGGGTTAATGACAAATAAATCCTATACATTCACAATATTTCATGTATTAATTTTCAAATAAGCATATTGTCAATGGCTGGTTTACTGTATACTGTGGTCTATATAAACAAAATAGGGTTACCATGTAACTAAAATATACAAATTATTTCAACAGTTAGTATCTTTTCAAAAGTTCTAGAGTTCCTGCAAAGGAAAAATAAAGTTCTGCAAAACTACGCCCTAAAAACAACATGTTACATTTTTGAAAAAAAAAATTAAAACTGTTCTGAGTTGCTCTTCAATAGTTCTAAATTTCCCGAAAAAATTACGTCGATAAAAACATTAAAAAAGTCGAAAAAATAAAAATTTTCGGGTATGGAGCTTTGTATCCCATTAAATTTTAGTCTAATAAAAGTCCGAAATTTACCGTCGATTTTTTAGATTTTTTTTGTCTTCCATATGTATAACGCATTAACGAAATCTACGGTAATTTCTTGCTATTTTAAACTTGAACTATATTAGAGTAAATTTAATTGGCTACAAAACTGTGTTCCTAAAATTTTTCTAAAAATTCGTATGAAAAAGTTTGAAATTTCGATACAATTTTTTGAAGTTTGATTAAATTTTTGTGGAATTTGTGCAACCTTTAAAATTTGTATTCATGTGGTTTCTGTTATATATTGAATTATACATATTATAAATGAAAGTTATTAAAAAAATAAATAAACATACTTAAGTTGCAAACAATATTTATTTGAATTTTGGTGCTAAATCTATGACAATAGCTGTATATGTATAAGAAAATGTTAAAGACCATAAAGAAATACTTCAACATGGAATTTAAGTGTTATGTCCCGGTTCCGGCACCATACCTGTCGGGGCCAGAGATGTCTCGGTTTTTAGCAAGAAAAAAATTTAAACATCTCGTTGTAAAAATATTTAGAACTCTTAATATATGTATATTTTACATACATATATTCAATACCCTCTATCTGCAAAAACTCAATTTTTCAGGAGAGAAAAAAAACTGTTTTGACAGCTATTTTTAAAAGTATTAATAATTTTAAGTACCCACCCATGTCTTAAAAATTCACGTTATATATCAAAACTAGGATTTTACCTTTAATTCATTTTATTTTACTTTAAAGGTCAGATGGAGGCTATTGCAATTCGAATTGTAACCATTTATATAAAAAAATGTGATGATAACGGGTTTTACAGAAAAATGAAAATGTCAGTTTTTTAGATGTAAATGCTATGTTAAACTAAGTTTTTAACACATAAATCATTGGTCTGCAAACTCGTTCCCTTCTATTCCGACGTGCCCAGGTAACCACATAATTTTAACGGTGTTTTTGTGTCGAAAGATTATTTCACGTGATTTTGAAATTATATGAGAATCATTAGCACTGTTAAAGAGGGCTTCGATGGTTGATTTACTGTCCATGCATATGAGGAAATTTCCATCGTTTTTAGAGGCGAAAGGTACACCTTCTAGCAATTGTAAATGCAGAGCAGTACGAGGGAAAATCACCGACGACAATTGTAAAACCAAGCCCTTTTGTTACCGCAAAATAACAGCCGGTATCATATCTGGAACCGTCTGTAAAAATAAGCTCCCAGGTCATTTATAAGTATAGAACTGGGCAAATGCCCGAGCGGTAAAGTTTTTACTTTAGTAGGCATCGGAGTAGATATGATGTCCAAATCTTTGATGTAGCTTAATACACGAAATAAAGCTGATTGCCTGCTTCATCGGTTTTTTTTGTTGAAAGCAGGATTCGTCGTAAGAGAATAAAGTCTCATTTCTGTAGTGAATAATCTTACGGAGGAGCATCTTTGTGTTGAACTTTACCCCATGGTTATGGTTTTTCTGTCTGCTGCATGGTAAGGTGTTCTAGTCAAATTTTCCTAATATAAAAGCCCTAGTTACATGTACCAGTATAGTTATATGAACTAAAAAATACTTGGATGACAAAAACTTAATAATATTTAGTCTAGCAAGTAAGCTTAATCTTACATTATCACAGTGCTTCTTAAAAGTAAGTTTATTATCAAAACTTATTCCCAATATTTTCAATGTGTTAGTATAGTGGATAGGGGTGTCATACACGGAGAGGAGGGTTGGTTGTATACGTTTGTGTTTTCTGCATACGTGAAAAAACCGAAATCTTAGCTACTGAAGACTTGGACCAATTGCGGCCAGCGTTGCCACTTGAAAATATTTTTAGGTACCAAAACGCCTACCGAGTTTGCGGAGTTTTTAGCTACAAAAAATAAGCAGTACAAATTAAACATACACATAATATTGTTTACGGTATTGGTTAATTATTCACACAAATCTTTAAGATTAAACACAATAAATTCCGGCCTTTAAATAAAATAATTAAGTATTGTAAAATATGTTAATATCTTTGAGATTGATTCAATTCATATCAAATTTTTTTTTGTGTGTGAAAAAACAAAAGCAGACATTTTATGCATTTCAATAAAAAAATTTCCAAATTTGATTCAATTTGCATCATTCCCCTCCAGTACTGCTGGAGTCAATCGCAGGGTCACCCTTTTTTACGAATACACTCACACTTTGCAAATTGCCTATCACCAATTTTTCTTTGAAGACGATAGGTAATTTCTCGTTAATTTCAACAGCTAATCGGTCATAGCTTTGGTAAGTGAGTTTTTGGTTGAAGAAAATTGTCTGCTTAATTGAAAAAAAATAAAGAAATCTTATACGTGTAAGCAAAGTGAAAGCAGTGTTTTGAACGTGTAAACTTAAATTAAGCAAACAAATTATAATGTTCAATTTGGTTGTATTTTCAAAACATTTTTGCCTACCAAAAGCTTCATCAAACCAACCAAGCTACCAACCAGTGTTGCCGTTTTAGCCCTTTGGTGGCTAGATTTAGCTACCACATGCTTTTTTAGCCACATAAATTTAACCCTAGAACACACACCCAGAAAATACCACGTAAACACACACCCGGGATACGTTTGTACCCGGGACCTTATTTTGCGGTTTTTTTAATGCTTATTCAACCGATTTCTATGATTTTTTTTTTGAAATGTATATTTTAATATATAACAAGTATTTTGTCTTTTGTTTCATTCGAATATTCCTACTGGTTCCAGCGATATGGGCAAATAAAGTCAGGACATGCAACAGTGGATTTTTGTTTTTGTTATTGTCCTGATAAATGCAAAACAAAATAATATAATTTATAATAATATGCTTGTAGAGTAACAACGAATACACATTTTGGTTTTTATTTCATTGAAATATTCTACCTGGTTCAAAAGATATGTGCAAAAAGGTCGCGCAAGGTATGGGTACGTAGGTAGCAAATACACTGGTATAACTGGTTTTTGTATTTTATATGCAGCTGCAAGGGTTGTTTTCACACGAGGTGTTGTTATAAATGCTGCCTGTTGATATTTTCATTATTGTTTTGGTGCTCAAAAGTGTAAGAAGTGAAAATATAAGTGAAAATAAATATAACTGAAACTATAAATAACTGGATACGAAATGACTTCAAGAAGAAACGAATATTTATCAAGTGCAGCATATAGAAGGTAAAAAATGTAAAATAAGCAACAATGTAAACATATACTAATTTTTTTTATTATGCAGGCTAACTGAGGAACAGCGAGAATCATATATACAATCTTTATTTGATGAAATTTGTGACGATGACGCTCCCTATGACTTTGACTCAGAAGATGAAGAAGAAATTCAAATCAATGACATTGAAATTGCTGATGACGATGCTGAAGTTTCGCAAAGTGCCGCAGAAGTATTACCTGATTATGCGGACTATGAGGATGATGAAGAAGACGATGAAGAAGAAGAAGTAGAAGAAAATAATGAATTACCTGCTAGTGCCGAAAAATTTGTTGCACGTGATGGTACTGAGTGGACGAAAGAACCAAATGTAAGTCGTCAGGTACTCAGACAAAATATTATAAGAGAACGTTCTGGACCAGCTAGATGCACTGAAATGTTGTCAATAGAGCAAACATTCAAATGTTTCATGAACGTTGAAATGGCTGATATAATTATGCGCCACACAAATAAGTTAGCAAAAGAAACTTATAATGCTTACAACAATGCGCATCCAAACACAACTCCTAAGTCATGGACGCCTGTGTCAATAACAGAGCTATATGCATTTTTTGGCATACTTATTATGACTGGTGCGAACCATAGCAATGGAGAACATGTTCGAGATTTATGGAGCGTCAAAAACTATCCTTTATATCGCGCCACAATGGGAGTCAACCGTTTCTGTTCGATATTGCGGTTCCTAAGATTTGACGATAAAAACACTCGTGCAACACGCTTACTAACTGATAAAGCAGCACCGATCAGTGAGTTGTGGACGATGATGAACAATAATCTTGCTGCACATTACAAGCCCAGCTCATGCTTGACGATTGATGAACAATTATTTCCTTACCGTGGACGCACACGGTTTACGCAGTACATACCGTCAAAACCTGCTAAATATGGTATCAAGGTTTGGTGGATTTGCGATGCCACAAATGCATATCCACTGCATGGACAAATATATACTGGCCAAGCAGAAACTGGTAGGGAAACGAACCAAGGCGAACGAGTGGTGAAGGATTTGTCTGCCAAATACCAAGGAAGTGGCCGAAACATTACAATGGACAATTTGTTTACGACCTTGCCAGTTGCAGAACTGCTTCTCACCTGGAAACTCACGATCGTTGGAACTTTGCGCAAAAACAAATCATATATTCCTCAAGAAATGAAGCAGAACAAAAACAGGACAATTGGTTCAACGACATTTGGCTTCAAAAATAATGTGACAATGTGCTCTTATGTTCCCAAAAAAAATAAAGCAGTAACTTTGCTTTCGACCATGCATAATGATGCTGAAATAGCTGACAGTGGGAAACCTGAAATAATTGAATATTATAATCGTACCAAAGGTGGTGTTGATCGAATGGACCAAATGTTTGCGGAATATCCAACACAAAGACAAACAAAACGATGGCCACTAGCGATGTTCTTCAACATGTTGGACATTACAGCTCTTGCAGCCTACATTGTCTACGATTTGAATAACCCTATGTTGCCTTGGAGAACAAACAACAAGCGTAAGCAGATCCTGCGCAGCTTGGCTGAAGCATTGTGTATGCCCATTATTGAAGCCAGAGCCATAAATCGTCAAGTGACGCGAAATTTTTCGACTAAAATTGCTATTGAAGCATATTTCAACCGACCGGTGGAATCAATGGTGTCAACAGCAGCATCAACATCTGCCGCAGCGCGCACGCCAAAACCTGTGTCCGGATCTTGCTATTTATGTTACGCACAAGAGGAAAAACGCCGTAGAAAAACCAGAAAGCTGTGCGACAAATGTAAGAAGCCAATGTGTCTTGAACATTCGGTCACATCAACAAATTGCTCTATTTGCCATGATTTTCCTTAGATATAAGATGCATATTTATAATTTTTATAATAAAAGTCAATAATATAATGTGTGAAATGAATATTTTTAATTTTTCAAATAAAAAAATAATATAAAAAATGTTTTTTTTTATTATTATGAGGATTTTTACTATTGGGGTACAAACTTATCCCGGGTGTGTGTTTACGTATATAATGTGTTTGGAAGGCTGTAGCTCCTGAACCAATGGTCCGATCTGGTTCAAATTTTGAATTTGAACTCAAAACTAAATAATCTTCCTAGATCCGAGCGGTATAGAGGTATAGCGGTTCAAAAGTTACAACACTTCAAAGTTGAAAGTGGATACATTTGTACCCGGGTGTGTGTTCTAGGGTTAAAATTGCCCTTAGCCCTTTTTTAGCCCTTTGGAGAATTTATTCATCCTTGGCATGAAAAATTTGTATGTATGTTGCTTACGTTTTTATACATACATACTATAAAACTGTTAGGGCCGTTAACTTATCTATTAACGATTTAACTATAGTTTAAAATATATGTATAAGTATACGGCCCTTAATATGCTTAATAGCCCATCAAGTCGATTGACGGTGTATGTCCTTGTGGTGTGATTGTACCAACTGCTGGTGCGACTTCAAAAACTATTTGAAAATTGTATGATTGTACCAGCGTGTTGGTGTCGTAAATGGTGAAATTAGCAAATTTTTCTAAGTAAAAAGTATTTTGGGGGAAATTTCTTGCACTATATGAGTCAAAGCAGTGTTTGTGGAAGATTAAAGTTCACAATATTGCAGTGGTGAATAAATGATAGAAAAATTACGAAATTTCGGCTCTAATCATTTCGATCATTTCTGGGCCTTATTTGTAAAGAAATAAATATTGTACCAGCATGCTGGTAAGTTATAAGCTTCGAGCCTGATGGTACAATAATTTGATGGAGCCAGCAAGCTGGTGTCATATATTTTCCCTTTTACACAAAAACGTTTTTGGTTGGACAAAATATTAGATTTTTTACAGAATACATTGTTTTTCTATACCATTGCTAATTGAAAATGTTTGCGTGTATACTTAGATATGCATGGTAAAACGAATACAGAAGTTGGCGCTGATTGTGATACCGCTAACTCTCTCTTGAAAATTTTGACAGTAATATGACGTCATAGGAGATTTTGTATATTACCTGTGTGATATTTATATAAATACACATATGCAAAACATGTACTTACTGATAGATCCCTCTCAGCTCTTTCCACCGGCAAACCTGCGATGACGTCATATTCACGTTACTCTTCCGAATTTCACATCAATCAGCGCAATCTTTTATTATATCTGTCTTGTTAGATATGTATATGTAAGTAAAGAATTTTAGCTACCATTTTTAGCCACAACAACTTTTTTTAGCTCTTTTTTAGCCCTTTTTTAAAAGGAATTTGGCTACCACTAAAAATGATTCGCGGCAACACTGCTACCAACGGAAAATGAAGCTACTAATTTTGGTCCAAGTCCTTAGTCTTAGAAAAAATATAATGGAGCTAACTTTCCCAAAGGCTATATTGAATAAAATAACCGAAAGTTGTGATCCTTGTGGGACACCATTAAAGAGAGGAGTAGTTTTTGAATAACATTTATTGACCCGAACAGCGAACTTCCGGTTGTAAAGGAAAGACTTAACAGACAACATTGTACATCCTCTCAGCATTTTTCCAGCGTTATACTTTAGATATGCAGGGAGGAGGGAAATGGATCTGTAGATAGAAACTAATGAATTGTGTCTATTTAGTTTGGCAATAGGAAAAATAACAGCAATACTAGTTTGACCTAAGATCGGATTTTACCGATAACATATGGGCATTCCCATGGTGGCGTACGTGACAGTCGTACGATTTCAATGTAATACAAAAAAGGAATACCATTTGTTTTCTTTAACTTTTTTAGGCCATTGTATAGCACATAATTAGCTCTATATTTAACCGAAAAATGAAATCAATCGAACCGCTCGGTCCTGAAATATAAGCATTTAAAGAGTGTCGTTACGTGACAAAAAATGAAAGTTGATTTTTTCTTTTCTTACAAAATCGCAAAACTCTGCGAATTGTGGATGGCTATTTTCATGAAACGTATTTTAATATGATTTGGAGCAATTCTAGTTGTTTTTAGAGTTTTTTGAATTAATGCAAATTGTTTCAATTCTATTTTACAACGCCAAGTGTGAAACGTGACGTGACGTGGCGTCACGTGACATAAATTTCCATCGTTATATTTTAGTTAATATTGCTTTTAAATGAATTTTTAACGCAAATAAAACTTGTATTTTATGTAGAATATATTTTATATTTTGACTTCAGCGCCAATTCAGGGTCAATTTATTAAAAATCTATGATTTATTATGTTTCAACCACATACGCCAAATTCGAACCAAATCGGTTTTTCGAAATATCTCGACCTTGGCACCACCTAGGAAGACCATTTTAT
This sequence comes from Rhagoletis pomonella, assembly GCF_013731165.1. Taxonomy (NCBI): domain Eukaryota; kingdom Metazoa; phylum Arthropoda; class Insecta; order Diptera; family Tephritidae; genus Rhagoletis; species Rhagoletis pomonella. The sequence goes on along the minus strand of NW_023458597.1, from coordinate 77,962 downwards.
GCAAACATGATTCTACTTACATAGCCAGTATATACTTTAAAAAGCAGACAAATCGGCCCGTAAATACGTTAGATATAAAGCTTTTATTTTTTTGTCGTGGTGGACCTTCCGCTGGAAACACCCATATACATACATACGTAGGCACATGTAACTTACCTGCCACAAAAAATGTTAATTAAAAGAAAGTTCCAGCAAAATTTTGTAGATAGAGGATTTTGCTCTTATAACAAAATGTTATTGCAGATAGTGGAATTTTCAAAATTAGAATATAATACCATTAAACCTATATTTTAAGTTTGACATTATTGTCATGGCTGAAAGATTAATCGAAGCTCACGTTACCATCAAAAACTCCTATTCATCAAAATTGCAGATAGAGGGTATTGAATATAAGTCCTCGTTATGCTTCTTTCTGGCTTTTACAAAATGCAGGGATACCGCACTTATTTCGGTACAATATGATCGTAATGTATTTTCAATTCGAAATCAAAGAAAAACATCCCACGAAAAAGTTTGCGATTTTAGAACAATTAGTGTATATTTGCAAACTACTGCAAACAATGGAGTGTCATATCTTAAAAGGTTCAGAGAATTAACGAAACAAATAAACATTTTATGGTCTTTTATTTCCTTCACACCGCATTGCTATTTTTTCTAACTTTTCCTTTAGTTTAGCGCTGTAACCTATTAAGATATCTTTTAATTTATACATGTGAACTGGTTTTAATGAGCATTTTTTCATTTGCTCCAGAATTTCGGGTACATTTTCTTATAGTACCTCTCATTCTTTTTTATATTACATATCTACACTCCGAAGTTCGGGATTGTATTTTGAATATACCAGCAATATATGTAAAAGTAGTGGCGGCTGCTGTAGAGCATTACGCAGAGCCTGAGTTCAAGCCCAGTATTTTCTAATAGTGGTTGCCCCTCTGTTGGTAATAGGAAACCTCTGAGTGTATTCTGTCATGGAAACAACTTCTCATTAAAATACAATCGCCGTTCGGAGTCGGCGTAAAACTGTCCTTTACTTTGTGTGACAAAATCACGCACGCCGCATATCGGAGGAGAAGTTAGGCCAGACACTAACATATTGTTCAAGCGCCAATATGTATATCTGTGTGTCGTTTTGCAAAACCTCGGAACTGAAATTTGTTTCAAAAAAGATATTTGGTCATCGGAAGCTCCTGACATCAAGCCCTTAGCCATTTATAATAAAATATCGATACTTAGACATAAGGAGAGAAGATTATTAAGTTTAAAAGAGAGAACCGTTTTTAATTACCACAAGTTCCACTATCTCCTATAAAATTTAGGCAACCTCCCATACGAGGTTTTGCATTTCCTTGATGCGCGGTTTTGTACTTTAAACGAAGATATGTAGAAGTATTGCATACATATTTTGGTGCCTTTTCAAGTATAAAATCCACTGAGAAACGGAAGAAAACGGCATCCCTATGATTTCAACTTATGCCAAACGATTCGTAAACAAGTAATTCTGAACAAAAAACTGTTTTTTCACAAAGATGTTTAAATGGAAGCATTACAAATATAGAAAAATAGCAATCCACAAGGCTTTATTGGCAGTAGGTCCTTTTTAAAGCACATTTAACAAAAAAATAAGCTTCTAGTTTCGAAGCTAGCACAAAATAAATTTTTTTTATTTGTTGTTTACAAAAAAAAAATATTGTCAAGTATACAAGTCAAAATGGTTAAATATATATCGCTTTCATTCATTTCTTCATAGAGTTGGTGCTTCTTTTATAGGAAAATTCATACGGCTTATGAACAGATTCATACCAAGTAAATGCACCATTATGGGGAGATACTGTAAACATACTGTTGTGATACTGTTAAGCATATGAAATTATAGCAAGTTGAATTTTCATACATCTTCCCATAAAAAGTTTAACAGATGCAGAGATAACAAGGGGGGTTTTTCCCATTTTGATGCCTTTTTAATATAAAAACCCACGGAAAAGGAGGAAAGCGGCAACTCCGCCATTCACTTACATGTCAAGAGTATGAATTTTAAAAATTAAAAACAATAAACAAACAAATTCAAAACAAAGAAATTCTTTGTACTAGAACTTTTTAAATTGAAGCCACTCACGTTTAGTGGACAATAAAAATACGAAGAACTATGATAACAAACTTACAACAAGACATTACAGAACATTTTAATGAGCTTTATATCACGTTTAAGTAAAAATAAGCCTATATTTTCCAAGCTGGCAAAGAAATGAAAATTTGTATTTTTTGTTGTTTACACAAAGACTTGCCAAATATACATATAAGTCAAAATTATAGAAGGCATTTATACTTCTCCCTTTCATTTTTTCATACAGTTTATGCTTCTTTCTGGCTTTTACAAAAATGCAGGGATACCGCACTTATTTCGGTACAATATGATCGTAATGTATTTTCAATTCGAAATCAAACAAAAACATCCCACGAAAATGTTTGCGATTTTAGAACAATGTTTACAATGGCAATGGCAAACATTTTCGTGGAATGTTTTTTCTTTTATTTCGAATTAAAAATACATTACGGTCATATTGTACCGAAATAAGTGCGGTATCCCTGCATTTTGTAAAAGCCAGAAAGAAGTATCAACTGTATGAAAAAATGAAAGGGAGAAGTATACATAGATACCTTCTATAATTTTGACTTATATGTATATTTGGCAAGTCTTGTTGTAAACAACAAAAAATACACATTTTCCTTTCTTTGCAAGCTTGGAAAATATAGGCTTATTTTTACTTAAATGTGATATAAAGCTCATTAAAATGTTGTGTAGTGTCTTGTTATCATAGTGCTTTGTATTTTCATTGTCCACCATACGTGAATTGTTTCTATTGAAAAAGATCTAGTACAAAGATTTTTTATTGTTTTGAAATTGTTTGTTTATTGTTTTTAATTTTTAAAATTCCTACATTTGACATGTATGTGAATGGCGGAGTTGCCGCTTTCCTCCTTTTCGGTGGGTTTTATATTAAAAAAGGCATCAAAATTGGAAAAAACCTCCTTGGTATCTCTGCATCTGTTAAACTTTTTATGGGAAGATGTATGAAAATCCAACTTGCTATAATTTCATATGCTTAACAGTATCACAACAGTATGATAACAGTATCTCCCCATAATTTTTCAAATGAAAAAACCTATTATATGCATCCCACTCGATACCATTGAATTCCTCATAAGAACATGTAGTCCCTCTATTTTAGCGTATCAACAGTTCATATGGCTTCATACCATGTAAATTCACCATAAATCTACTGAACTCTGTTTGGCTTGAAGTGTGAATGCATTCATGGTCAAAAATTTATTGATATATACTTATAAATAACTTACAAAATTTAATAAAGAACATATATTGCCTTTCTTCAAAGCTGGGCCTACTGGTTTTGCTTCGCGCTGGTCAGATCCTGCAAATTGTAATAAGAACATTGAAAAGGAATTGGTTTTTTAATTTACAGCCCTATTCGCGTGCAATGACTAAACTCGCCGCTGTAACTATTGTCATGTTTATAATCAATTGTCACGTTTAGGTATGCAGAGGGCAATTTGAAAGCTCCAACGGTGACAGTTGCTATTATTTTTATGATGACCTATTGAGTTCGTGACAACGCTAAAACATATGTTAATACTTTCAATTTTATTAATTTTGCAGAAAAGTTTCAAAATTTTACTAACTGAAAACTGTGAAACCATTTTATTTGCGTATGTATATCATAATAGTATCCATTGCAGAATATTATTCATCGAGGAAATAAATATTATGTACGCGGCTATTGTGGAGCAGGAAGAAATTATACAGAGAAGAAGACTTCTGAGGGAACTCCGAGACAACACTTTGTTTGGACAGTTTTTACACGTTTGCAGTTTGGGGTGGTCTTCACGGAACTGCAGCCCAATAGGGCTGTTAGTCTTAAAGCTTAAACAGACGGCAGCGTTGATCCGGATTAACTCGGACTTAATCCGGATCAACAGCAGTTAACTCCAGAGTTGATCCGGATCAACGCTGCCGTCTGTTTATGCTTTTACCAAAGCTTTTTCGATGAAAGAAGTCCACTGAATCACCAATGTCCCTTTTATTTAGGTGGTCATCGCCTTTCCTGAAGATTGAAGTCGTTTTTTTATGCTCACCATTTTTTCGACAAATCATGCAAACATATGAAATGCTTTTTATTATAACTAGGCAGCACAAATTCTAATGCAAAACATTTTAGTTTTAAAACTTTTTCATATTTAATTGACTGAAAATAAATTAACATTTTTATTTTAAAAGTGTCTCGTTTTATTTATTTTGTTGAAAATTGTGTCGCACTACAATTCGTTGGGACAATATTCTAAAATGTTTCATTTTAGTTTTGAAAATATGCACTTTTGGCGTTAGATCATTTTTTCTCATTTCGTTTATTCTCCTCAGTGCAAAGCAACATACATTATAGCGTTCGTTTTTGTTTTGCGAATGTTTCGTTTTTAAGTCGTAAATACAAATTCTGAATTTTTCATTTTGTATGAAGTAAAAATTTATCAAATATTTTTTTTTTACAATTTATTTAAAAAACTTGCATTTTACTTGTATCATTTTCTCATTGCACAATTTGTGGCAACGCTGTTGAACCAGCTGATAATCGTAAAAAGTTGCTTGTAAACAAAATTTGTATTTGTGAAGTACACAAAACAATCAAAAACTCTGTTGCCATTTTAATGATGAATGGATTTTAAACAAAAAATTCAAGCCGCGGCTGTTTAAAGAAGACGAGTGTACAAAGTATTTTCGACAATTTTGTTTGGAAGAAACTGCCTGAAAAGAAATTCCCAACCTGTGTGACCGCGGGCAGAGCAGAGATTTAAAATGTATCAATATGTATAACTTTTTTTTTATTTCAGGTATCAAGGTATCAATATGGAATAAAATTAATAATTTTTATGAAAAACCATTTTCCTAAACATTTTAACATTTATTGATTGCAAAAAGGTACACGTATCAGTTGTAGTAAAATAATAACAAGTAATTTTTAAGCAAAAAACAAAACCGACTTCAATTCCCATATAAAAATTTAAGATTATCGTTAATTTCTTCATGATCCAATGAGCGGATTTAAACTTGATTAGTATGGGGCCACCTGTCAGGTACCACCTTTCCTTTAAAAAAATAATTATAGAAATCGGTTAACGTGGTCCAAAGTTATGCGGTAACATACCGTCACTACACACGAATAAAGGCGCGCTACTGTTGTGACGGCGAAAAAAGACGCGTAAAAAATGTCTTACGAAAAAAGACGATTAAGGAAAACTTCGGCGAAGAAAGACGCGTAAATACAGATTTATGCCTGGCTAAGGACCACAAAAACTCTTTGGGAAATTTACATACTGTTACACCCGCAAACATAGTCGACCGCGAAAATAAGTTTACAGGTCTTACTTCGGCGTCAAATATTTTAACGGGCATTTCTTCGCCGTCAACTATGTTGAAAGTCTATCTTCGCTGAAGCTTTTTTTACGCGTCTTTTCTCGGTCAATTTTTAAGCTCGCGCCTTTTTTCGTGTCTAGGGACAATACATAAAAAAGTAATCCGACGAATTGATAACCTCCTCCTCTTTGTGAAGTCGGTTAATAACGAAAATGTCTTACATGTATGAGTTCAATTCAGTCCTAGAATAATAAAAACGAAAATTTCTTACAGGTATCAGTTCAACTGGGTATATGTATAATAAAAACAACAAAAATTTCTTATATATAATCCTATTTTTAACCGACTTCAAAAATCAATTCGTCGGAATATTATTTTATCTATGTTACCGTATAACTTTGAACCACGTCAACTGATTTCGATAATTATTTTTCCATCGGAAAGGTAGTGTCTCACAAGTGGTCCCATACTAATTAGGTTTAGAACCGATCATTGGATCATGAAAGTAAATAAATTTAAAAAACTTTTCAATATACAACGCTTTTATAAACGGACTAAAAAGTAGTAAATGGTTGAGCAATTCACAACGGTGCCCTAAGTGTCGTATTGTTGTATGTCGTAAACTTTAAAAGCTTAAATAAATATTTAGAGAACTTGACCAACTATTTTTTAACACTGCGAAAATTCATAATATGACATTGAAGGTATTTTGCGAACCCCCTTAATATATTTTTTAGGCGTTTAAAGTTTACGACATACAACAATACCACACTTACGACACCGTTGTGAATAGCCCAAATATTTCTCAGTCCTATAGAATTTGTTTTGATAACTTTTGATTTTGATACAATTATGAGATGGCAAGTTTTTCTACTTCTACGGGAATTTTTTTACATGATTGGAAAAGTATCAAAATTTAAAAAGAAGTATCCCTCCAAAATTCGTCGAAAAATGTATCACTTTTGTTCCACTTGGATCAAAACGGTCACACTGTTCCCAACACAATTTTTTACTTACTTTAAACTGGCACTTTGTTGTACTAAAATGTCAATTTGTATGCACATGTATTAAATTTGCCTGAGTTTTGCGCGAAGTTTAGAGATTTTATTTTTAGATTTTTTGTTGTAGTATGAGCCATAAAATGCGGAAGACTGTTCGCAACAAAATTTCAAAAAATTAATGCCAGTTTTTTGTAAATTGCACTTGTTCTGTAATAAAACGAAAAAAGTAGTCACAATTTTTTTTTAAATCAATGCGATTTTTAGTCATCATTGAAGCTTCGTTTTATAAACATTTTTATGTATGATATTTAGGGAGTTCACAAGGTGTTGTATACTGTCGTACTGTTGTATGTCATAAACTTTAAACGGCTAAAACTATATTTAAGGAAATCGCAAGCTAACATACAAGTTTTATTATGAAATTTCTCACAATTAAAAAATAGTTGGTGGTTATTTTACGTCCTCTAAACATTTATTTAGCCGTTAAAAACTTTACAACATACACCAATACGACAAGTACGACACCTTGTGAACCACCCAATTGTTTTGCTGTTCTAAATAGAAAATTTTCAAAAATACAGCACTGCAAATGATGTCGTTTATTATTTCCTAACACTGTGTGTCCCGGTTTTAAGAATGCAAAAGTTGGCAAGCCTTATATTGACCCACGTTTATTGATTGTCAGTTATTCCTCTTCTTCTTTTTTGGCGCTGTAACCGCCTAAGCGATTTTGGCCGAGTTCAGCAAAGCACGACAGTCGTTTCTTCTCTGTGCCAACTGACGCCAATTGGAAACGCCAAGTGAAGCCAAGTCCTTCTCCACTGATCTTTCCATCGCAGTGGGGGCCTCCCTCTTCCTCTGCTACCACCAGCGGGTTCCGAGTTGAATACTTTCAAACTGGGGCGTCGGTGTCCATTCGAACGACGTGACCAAGCCAGCGGAGCCGCTGTATTTTAATTCGCTGCACTATGTCCATATCCTTGTAAAGCTGATACAGCTCATCGTTCCATCGTCTTCGGTACTCGCCGTCGCCAACGCATAAGGGCCCGTAAATATTCCGCAAAATCTTTCTCTCAAACACTCCAAGGCCGCCTCATCGGATGTTGTCATTGTCCATGCTTCTGCGCCATATACCAGCACGGCCATGATGAGTGACTTATAGAGCGTGGTTTTCGTACGCCGAGAGAGGACTTTACTCCTGTATTGCCTACTCAGTCCAAAGTAGCACTTGTTGGCAAGAGTGATTCTGCGTTGGATTTCAATGCTGACATTATTATCGGTGTTAATTCTGGTTCCCAAGTAAACGAAAGTCTCTACTTTCTCGAAATTGTAACTGTCAACAGTGACGTGGGTGCCAAGGCGCGAATGTGCTGACTGTCCTCGTTTACTACCAGACACATTCGCTTTGCTTCGCTATCCAACTTGGAAAAGGCAGAACAGACTTCGCGGTTTTTGTTACCGATGATGTCAATGTCATCGGCATAAGCCAGCAATTGCACGCTCTTGTAGTAAATTGTTCCTGAGCGGTTCAGTTCTGCAGCTCTTCTTATCGTCTCCAATATCAGATTAAAGAAGACACATGAAAGGGAGGCCCTGTCTGAAACCCCGTTTTGTGGCGAACGGCTCGGAGAGGTCTTTCCCAATTCTGAAGGAGCTATAACCACCAGCTCCGTTGCCGTTGGCTTGTCATTTTACACAGCCGTTTGAGTTTTGAGGGGATGCCAAATTCAGACATAGCGGCGTATAGGCAGCTCTCATTAGTGCTGCCAAAAGCGGCTTTAAAGTCGACAAATAGGTGGTGAGTGTCGATCCTTTTCTCGCGGGTCTTTTCCAAGATTTGGCGTATTGTGAATACCTGGTCTATGGTGGATTTTCCAGGTCTTAAGCTACAATGATAAGGCCCAATGAGTTCATTGACGGTGGGCTTCAGTCTTTCACACAATACGCTCGATAAGACCTTGTAACCTATGCTTATAAGGCTGATTCCGCGGTAGTTGGCGCGAATGGCGGGGTCACCTTTCTTATGGATTGGGCAGAGCACACTTAAATTCCAGTCGTCGGGCACGCGTTCATCTGACCATATTCTGCACAAGAGTTGATGCATGCACCTTATCAACTCCTCGCCGCCGTGCTTGAATAGCTCAGCTGGCAGGCTGTCAGCTCCAGCGGCTTTGTTGTTTTTCAGCCGCGTTATTGCTATACGTACCTCGTCATAGTCAGGCGGTGGAACGTCGACTCCGTCATCATCGGCTGCGCGCTCGGGTTTTTCTTCTCCACAACTTTCCGTGCTGCTACCATTTAGTAGGGCGGAAAAGTGTTCCCTCCATGATTTAAGTACGCTCTGGACATCAGTTACTAGGTCTCCATTATTATTCTTACAGGAGTACGCTCCGGTCCTTAAACCTTCCGTAAGTCGCCTAACTCTCTGGTAAAATTTTCGGGCATTCTTCCTGTCGGCCAGTATTTCAAGCTCTTCGCACTCACATATTTCGGCCTCTCTCTTCTTATTGCGGCAAATACATCTCGCTACCCTCTTCAGCTCCCTGTAGCGGTCCCAGCATAGCACGCGTTGCGCCCGATCGCAGCGTGGCCCTGTAGGCGGCATCGTTTTCTCTGAAGCTTCCTGACACTCCTCATCGCACCAGTTAATCTTTCGGGCTCGCTGAAATCTGACTGCTTCTTCGGCGGCGGCACTTAATGAGCGGGAAATGTGACTCCACTGCCCGCATATGTCGGTTTGTTGAAGAGTGCTCTCTGAGAGCAGTTGTGAGCGTCGAGTAGCGAAAGCCCTGGCTGTCTGTTGTGATTGCAGCTTTTCGACGTTAAGCTTTCCTTGCATATTTGGGCGCACATGTTTTGCTGCACAGAGGCGGGTGCGTATCTTGGCTGCAACAAGATAGTGGTCCGAGTCAATGTTTGGGCCTCGGAGTGTGCGTACGTCTAAAACACTGGAAGCGTGCCTTCCGTCTATCACAACATGATCGATTTGGCTTCTCGTTTTTCGATCCCGTGACAGGTATACTTAAGTTCATATTCCAGTTCCAGTGCTTTGAGCTCGTCGGCATATAAAATAATATAGTACATTGACTCAAATATTACAGGTTTATAACATAGCGCCATAATGTACGATTTGACAACCTTACACGACTTAATACAATTGAGGGACTTTCAACATTTAGACTTTTTCGACTTTTTTAAAAATATGTTTTTTTACGTAATTTTGCGGAACTTTCTTTTTCCTTTTCAGGAACTCTAGAACTTTTGAAAAGATACTCAGAAAAGTTTTAATTTTTATTTTTTTTAATTTAACTTATTCGACTTTTTTTAAAACTTGTTTTTTTCGGCGTAGTTTTGTAGAAATTTCTTTTTCCTTTTCAGGAACTGTAGAACTATTGAAGAGCTACTCAGAACAGTTTCAATATTTTTTTTTTTAATTTAACTTTTTCGACTTTTTCGAGAAAAAGTTTTTTTCGGCGTAATTTTGCAGAATGTTCTTTTACCTTCTCAGGAACTCTAGAACTTTTGAAAAGCTACTCTGAACAGTTTTGCTCTTTATTTTTTTTTTTTAATTGTACTTGTCGACTTTTTCAACAATATTCAACAATTTTTATTGAGCTCGAGGACTTTTTCGAAAAAAATGTTTTTTCGGCGTTATTTTGCAGAAGTTTCTTTTTTCCTTTTAGGAACTGTAGAACTATTGAAGAGCTACGCAAAACAGTTTTAATTTTTTTTTTATTTTTTTTATTTAACTTTTTTGACTTTTTCGAGAAAAAGTTTTTTTCGGCGTAATTTTGCAGAACGTTCTTTTACCTTCTCAAGACCGCTAGAACTTTTGAAAAGCTACTCAGAACAGTTTTACTTTTTATTTTTTTTTTCAAAAATTTAACTTTTCGACCTTTTCGAAAAAAATGTTTTTTTCGGCGTAATTTTGCAGAACTTTCCTTTTCCTTTTCAGGAACTCTACAACAATTGAAGAGGTACTCAGAACAGTTTTATTTTTTTTTTTTTTTTTTATTTAACAGTTTTGACGTTTTCGAAAAAATGTTTTTTTCGGCGTAATTTTGCAGAACATTCTTTTTCCTACTCAGGAACTCTAGAACTTTTGAAAAGCTACTCAGAACAGCTTTGATTTTTATTTTATTCAAAAATTTTGCTTTTTGAAAAATTTGTTTTTTTCGGCGTAATTTTTCAGAACTTTCTTTTTCCTTTTCAGAAAATTTCGAACTATTGAAGAGCTACTCAGAACAGTTTTAATTTTTATTTTTATTTTTTCGATAATGTAACTTTTTCGACTTTTTCGAAAAAAATAGTTTTTGGGCGTAATTTTGCAGAACTTAATTTTTCCTTTGCAGGAACTCTAGAACTATTGAAGAGCCACTCAGAAGAGTTTTCATTTTTATTTTATTTTTTTTCAAAAATGTAACTTTCGACTTTTTCGAAAAAAATATTTTCCGCGTAATTGTGCCGAACTCTCTTTTTCCTTTTCAGAAAATCTAGAACTATTGAAGAGCTCCTCAGAAAAGTTTTA
>NW_023458597.1:30853-67001 GCF_013731165.1 Rhagoletis pomonella | reverse complement strand
TTTTCAGAAAATCTAGAACTATTGAAGAGCTCCTCAGAAAAGTTTTATTTTTTGGTTTTTGAAACATTTTACTTCTTCTACTTAAAAAAAAAAAAAAATGCTTTTTCGGCGTAATTTTGCAGAACTTTCTGTTTCCTTTTCTAGACCTATTGAATAGCTACTCAGAACAGTTTTAATTTTTATTTTTTTTTTCAAAAATTTAACTTTTTTGACTTTTTCGAGAAAAAAGGTTTTTTTGGCGTAATTTTGCAAAACATTCTTTTCCGTTCTCAGGAACTCTAGATTTTTTGAAAAGCTACTCAGAGCAGTTTTACTTTTTATTTTTTCAAAAATTTTACCTTTCGACTTTTTCGAAAAAAATGCTTTATCGGTGTAATTTTGCAGAACTTTCTTCTTTTTCCTTTTCAGGAGCTTAGAACAATTGAAGAGCTACTCAGAACAGTTTTATTTATTATTTTTTCAAAAATTTAACTCTTTTGACTTTTTCGAAGGTTTTTACGGCGTAATTTTGCAGAACGTTCGCAAAAGCTACTCGGAACAGTTTTGATTTTGATTTTTTTCAAAAATTTAACCCTTTTGAAAAAATTGTTTTTTCGGCGTAATTTTAAGTTTTTCAAAAATTTAACTTCCGACTTTTTCGAAAAAAATGTTTTCGGCGTAATTGTGCAGAACTTTGTTTTTCCTTTTCAGGAAATCTTGAACTATTGATGAGTTACTAAGAAAAGTTTTATTTCTTAAAACTTTAACTTGTTTGACTTTTTCGAAAAAGAAGGGGGTTTCGGCGTAATTTTGCAGAGCTTTCTTTACCCTTCTCAGGAACTCTAAAACTTTTAAAAAGCTACTCAGAGCAGTATTAGTTTTTTTTTCAAAATTTTACTTCGACTTTTTCGAAAAAAATGCTTTTTCGGCGTAATTTTGCAGAAATTTCTTTTTCCTTCTCAGGAACTCTAGATTGTTTGAAGATCTACACTGAACAGTTGAAATATTTATTTTTTTCAAACATTCAACTTTTTCGACATTTTTTGAGAAAATTTTTTTTTCGGCGTAATTTTGGAGAACTTTTTGTTTCCTTTTCAGAAACTAGAACTATTGAATAGCTGCTCAGAACAATTTTTTATTTGCCTTTTTGCCACATGTCGTATACTGCATGCATCTGGCATACACAATTGTCAAAGGAATTTTGTTTTTTCTAAATGTCCAGAACTTTTTTTCCTATTCAAGAACTCTAGAACTATTGGAAGGATACTCAGAACAACTTTTTTTTATCGTTTTGCGTCATACCGTATGCCAACTTCACAGACATCAAAGAAGCTCATCAAAATTAATAAATTTTACTACGAAAATTGGCCAGAAAATAAGATATTATATTTTTTTTTGTTTTTTTCACACCGTGTAATAAATAAAAAATTCGTTATCTATTTTAAAGTATATTTAAATCATTAGTTAAACTTAGCTACAGAAAATTCTGCGTAATTTTTCTTTAGTTAAATTTAACTAATGATTTAACTATAATTTAAAATAGATATAACTATTATATTCTACAGTAATTGTCTTGCAATAAAATATCTTAAATCTAATTTTTTAATTTATTTTTATTTTTTTAACTTAACAATAAGAACAAATATGACTTAGAAAGTAGAGTAGAATTAGGGAAAAGTAGAAGAAAGAGTAGAGCAGAAAGTAGGGAAAAGTAGAACTAAAGAAATTTAGTAGAGAAAGATAGAGACAAATTTTAAAGAACTAATACCATGCAATCATACTGTTTTAAAATAATTGTAAATTTGTGTCCTGTAGTTGAATCTGCTTAATCTAGTCTTTACGGTCTCAGGTGACGAATTACAGGCCCTAACCGCGTTAACGAAAAATAGTCTGGATGATGTTAGGTAGTTGAATTTCGGAATAATGAAGCAGTTGTGTCTCAGTGACCTTACTGGTATTAGCTTCTCAAACAGATAGGCAGGTATTTTGAATACAGTAAGTTTATACATAAATATACAATTCCTTGCGGACAAATAATTCTCAAGACTACAACCTAGGATCTTTGTGTTCCAGGCAGAAACATACTCATATCTATCAATCCCATATACGTAACGAGTAGCATTATTAAATGCTACATTGAGTTTATGGCAAGATATTGAATCCAGTTTGCTGTATACTATCTCAGAGTAGGTGATAATTGGCAAAATTAGTTGGATAACTAGTTTACGTCGAGTTTCCTGTGGCGTAAATGTTTCAGAGACTCTCAGCTTACGCAGTATAGCCCATACGCTACTCACAACCCTATTTATATGATCAGTACAGTTAAGTTTAGAGTTGAGAATAAACCCTAAATTTTTAACCTTATCCGTAAAACTAGTGAACTGGAACCTATCCACAATTTAGGAATATTATCGATATACACCACACTGTTACATATAGGCAAGACATACGACTTTGACGCATTTAAACATAGAGAATTATCACTAGCCCAAACAGAAATAGCAGACAAATCACGGTTTATTTTGAAACATAAATCCTCAACGAGACCAATACGACTAGACAAGTACAACTGTATGTCATCAGCATACGCATGGACATTAACATACGGACAAACAGAAAAAACATCATTGACAAAGAGACTAAATAACAGTGGACCAAGGACAGAGCCTTGTGGAACACCAGTATACACAAATCTACACCTTTTCCAATAGTATTTCAGAAAAACACAAATGTATTTCCGAAAACTACAAATGCTTTTCAGAAAAACTCAATTAATTTTCAGAAAAGGCCAAATGTGTTTCAGAAAACCTCAAATTATATTCAGAAAACCTCAATTGATTTTCAGAAAAGGCCAAATGTGTTTCAGAAAACCTCAAATTATATTCAGAAAAACTCAAATAAAATTCAGAAAAGGCCAAATGAATTTCAGAAAACCCCAAATGTATTTCAGAAAACCACAAATGTATTTCAGAAACACTCAAATGAAATTCAGAAAAGGCCAAATGTATTTCAGAAAAACTCAATTGAAATTCCGAAAAACGCAAACGAAATTCAGAAAAGGGCGAATGTAATTCAGAAATCATTTCCAGAACACTTTTATCTATGGACTTTTTATCATCACTCTTATGGCGTTTTCGTTTCAATAAAAATGTTGCCTTCTTATCCCCTTCTTCTTAGTGTTTGTGCGTAAAGGGCAAAGAGAAGGTTGCATTTTTCGGTAGAAACGAAATCGGCATTAGAAAACATAATGACTTATTAATTCATATCCCAATTAACCCCTCACCCACTTTTTGTAATGGAGTAAAACAGGATAACACTTGTAAAAAAGCATAGATCTGACAATGTGTTGCCCATGCTCGTCCACTTGTCTAAGAGCTCTTTCACCCACTCACCCGCGCTCTCCTTCTTGAACGACCCCCGTCGTGTCTCCATGCACAACACACCTGAAAGCCATGCACCAAATCTTTAATTCAAAACTGTGTACTTAATTGGAAGATTATTTATGTAAAGTGTAAGAAAACAGTTTGGAAATCTACAACTGGGTTTTTCTGAAATACATTTGTTTTTCTGAATTCCAATTGTGTTTTTCTGAAATACATTTGGGGTTGTCTGAAATACATTTTGCCTTTTCTGAATTTCATTTGAGTTTTTCTGAAATATATTTGGGATTTTCTGAAATACATTTGGGGTTTTCTGAAATTCATTTGGCCTTTTCTGATTTTCAATTGAGGTTTTCTGAATATAATTTGAGGTTTTCTGAAACACCTTTGGCTTTTTCTGAAAATCAATTGAGGTTTTCTGAATATCATTTGAGGTTGTCTGAAACACATTTGGCCTTTTCTGAAAATTAATTGAGTTTTTTCTGAAAATCATTTGTAGTTTTCGGAAATACATTTGTGGTTTTCTGAAATACTATTGGAAAAGGTGTAGATCGGGATATTGATTTGCTTGATTTAACCTTTTGCGTTCTACCCTCAAGGTAGCTGACCATGAATTTCACCGCACTGTCTTTGAAGCCGAAATAATTTTTAAGCTTCAAACACAGCAAATTGTGATCCACTAAGTCAAATGCCTTCGAGAAGTCGAGTAAGCAAAGTAGTGTCAAGTCGCCGTTGTCGAAGTTTATACGAATATCGTCCAATATTTTGACCATTGCCGTTGAGCAACTATGCTTTTGCCTGAATCCAGATTGCAGTGGAGGCAGTAGTTTACTTTCTCGCACAAATGCAGAAATTTGTGCAGCCATTAAGTGTTCGAAAGCCTTTGAAAATGCAGGCAGTATGCTAATAGGTCTATAGTCGCTAGCATAAGTAGCATTTGTCTTCTTCGCAACTGGTATAATTATAGCCTTTTTCCAAACTGCTGGAAAGCATGAGCTAGTAAAGCAATGGTTTATGATATGGGTTAGAGGGCCTATTATATATTGAACTACTAGTTGGACGAATTTCAGCGAGATTCCTTCCTCCCCTGTAGCATTAGACTTGATTTTTGACAGAGCCTTAAGGACATCAACCTCACTCACTCCCATAAATTGGAACTGTTGTCTTAGACTAGCACAAGATACAAAATCTTTAAACACGTGAGCACGATTGGTTTTGTTATTAGAACAACTAAAATAGTCGTTAAGCTCATCAACGTCAATCTCACACTCGGGCCTTTCTTTGCCATGCATTTTAAATTGCTTTTGATTGCGCCACAGCTGCTTGGACGGAAGTGAAGGATCTAGTTTTGAGTAACTGCACCAACGCTTTGCTTGTCTTATTACAGCAGTAGTTTCATTTCGGATTTTCGTGTAACGGCGCCAAGAAGTATCCGTCAAAATTTTTCTCCACTTAGCATAAAACTTATTGCGTTTCCTAATGGCAGAACAAACTTTTGAATTGTACCAGGGACACGAACTATTTACAACATTTACAGAACAAAGTGGAACATGCACATTAAATAACATGGACAAGTTATTGTTGAGGAAGTCAAGTTTATCATCAACAGAAGTAAGAAACCAACAATCATTCCAATTTATATTACTCAGGTCTGAATACAAAGAGTTTACATTCACCGATTTAAAATCACGATACACAAACGTAGCGCCTACACCTGGACGATTCATCACAACATCTAGAGTACAAAAAATTAAATCGTGGTCGGAAATAAAATCTACTTGGTCAAATTTAAGAATATGTAAGAGGTCATAGGTTATAAAATAATCAAGAAGACTAGGTGTGGAGTTATTAGCATACCTCGTTAGTGTAATTCCATTAACAACACAGAGTCCTGCTGTTGCCAACTGGTCCTGTAACTTACTACTACTTGAATCATACATTAATAGATTAACATTAAAATCACCACAAATCAGAATACGCTCATAATCTAACACAAATTCAGACAAGTCAACAAATAATGCATCTAAAGCGATACCTTTATTAGGATTATATACACATGCAATTAAGATTTTATTCACGCCATCAGATACTTCAGTGAAGATATATTCAGTTTCACAGTTATTCGATTTTGCTAGCAGTTTGAATTTCAGACTTTTTTTACAGTACACTGCAACTCCTCCCCCCTTTTTAAGATAACGATCATGCCTCAATAAATTATAGCCGTTTAAAGATAAGTTGAAATCAGGGAGGTCACTATGAAACCAACTCTCAGAAACGCAAATAACATCCACTGCAGACTCTTCAAAAACACACCTAGCATAATCCAGTTTTTCATGGCTTAAGCTACGTGCATTAAAATGTACCACGTGAAAACCCTCATTTTGATGGCACAGAATGTCGATAATAATTTTTTTATTTTCATTAACACCAGAGCCCAATTCATCGAACAGACCCATAATCACAGTACTGAATCAAAATATAAAGCAAAAAACATAAAACAACGAAAGAAAACCAATAAATACATAACAAAAAATAAATAAATAAATAATTAAAAATAAAAATAAAAGGAAAAGACAAAAATGCAACAAATCCTAAGACTAAAAACTAACATAATTACATAAATAAAAACACAACGAGACAAACGTAAACTTGTGTAGATACATACATACACATATGATAATCCTAGCAGATAGCGAAACTCAGAGCACAAAAACTTATTGACGAAAGTACGAAAACAACACATTCTTAAAGTTGCCCTTGTTTAAGCTGCAGCGAGTAGCAACTGGAATAGAATTCCATAAACGCGTGGCGTTGACCAAAAATACTCTTGCAGAGTTAAGATAATTATAGCTAGGTGCAATTAAATCGCTTATACGGACAGATTTTGGAAAGGTTAGCTTATTACATAGATAGCTAGGCAGTTTATCCGACATTAAACGGAATAGAAAAATACAATTCCTTACTTTCAAATACTCAGATATCTCACAGCCCAATAGGCGACATCTCCCACTAGAAATGTGATCAAATTTGGCTAAAACAAATACATAACGTGTAACGTGATTGAAAACTACTTCAATTTTATGGGCAGATTGAGAACAAAGTTTGCTGTAAATGCATTCAGGATAACAGATTATAGGTAAAATAAGTTGTATTGCAAGTTTTCTCCTGATATCGACCGGCATAAAGGATGAAGACGTTCTTAAATTACGTAGAGTGATGAATACTTTGCTTATTATGTAGTTTACGTGATCATCACAGGAAAGGCTCGAATTAATTAAAACCAAGGTTCATCACTTTAGACACAAATTTAATACACTTATTATTAACATATAGGTTAGGTAAGGCCGAGAAGGCAATGCCACGTTTAGAAATAGGTAACACATAGGATTTATCACAGTTAAGTAGTGATGGCAAAAAAAATTTAATAATCGATTAATCGGTTAATAGATTAATCGAAACCATTCGAATAATAATTGCAATTAATCGCAAGAAATTAACTGATTAATCGGTCGTTTCGAATAAAATCGAAAATTAATAAAAACCATTTATAAGCTATAAAAACTGACTTACACCCTGTGCCAAAATTATAGCGCACGTCGTTATTTAATTTTAGTTATTTTTTAAATATAACTTATTCTTCAGCAAAAAACGTATATGTATATCAAACTTTGTGCAATATTAAAAAAAAGGCGTGAGTACTGGGTACTCATGAAATTTGATGTGTATACATATGCGAACGGCAAAACATAAAAGTACGTTTACATATAAATATAATCTCAATCAAAGCCCGTTAGCTGTCAAATTGGTTGTGCTTGTTATTCACACAACTCGAGGAAAAGTTAAACTTCTTCTCTGTGCCACCGTGGTCACTTTTTTGTGCAACACATATTAGGCCATTTAAATATATTTTAACTGAATATTTTATTAAAAATACCTTTACAAACCTATTTTCCTTACTAGCGTCAATTTTTGTTTACTTTAACATTTGACATTCCTCCTCTTCTTCGCAAGTATAATCGATAACCAAAAAGTTATCGGTTTAATCTGAGATATTTTTAATTATAATTTTGCATGGCTAATCTCTTTTTCTAATAACAGATTAGGGAGTCAAGCTCGAAAATTAGGATAATATTTTTATAGATAAAGGCGATTCAGTTACACACATACAAATGTAGGTTAGGTTAGAAACTAAATATTAATTTCACTTAATTTTATTCATTTTGCTGATTTAATTTTTTTATTCATTTTCATTTTTAATTATTTTAATACATGACATTATCGGTATGATTGATAAAATATACTTGTACATATATACTTGTGACTCAAGGGCGTTAAAATATCTTGGAAACACCGCATATAGGTAGATTTTCAAGTTTTATGCGGCAAAAAATATTTTATTGCCTCTATCTACTCAAAATTGTTTACCAAATGTAAAATTGAAATAGTTTGTATTACAGATGGGTTATATTAATAAAATATACATATATATTAGCCAATAATTTATTATTTAAATATATTGACTATCTTTATTTATAAAATGTGTGTACACTATCATTGGTTAATTAGTTTTCGCTTTCAGAATCTTCGCTGGCCTCCAACTATTCCTTTGTCACATCTTTGACAACGGATTTAGAGGGTAGCTTTATTGTGTCTGGGGAAAACGATTTGATATTTTTTCTTTTTTTGGTCATGAACCGAAATACTGCTTAAAAACGAGTCCGAGCTCATCAACAGCCGGTTATATATGTATGTCACGGTTACATACTTCACGAAAAAACTTCCGCGAATAATTTTCTCGCTAGTGTTTGTTGTGGGCCTCTTGAGCCTCCCCGATAATTGTCCTATTGTTAATAAGGAATTAGTATCTTGTGCAGAATACGAGAATGTAAAAGACCTCCCAACTAGTAACATATGTATGTACTGAGTGGAGTGACACTTTTTGTTGTTGCTAGTATTGAGTGATACGAGTTCCAATTTTTGTCACGTAATTTTTACTCATACATGATGTAGTCAATTTTCGATGGTTTCTTTTCGATTATTTTGAAAATTAATCGGTTAATCGCTCGATTAATCGAAAGGAAAATTTCGATACAATTAAATCGTTAACCGAATGAAAATAACTACACTACAGTTAAGACAAAGCTCATTTTTTAATGCCTAAGATGAAATAGAGGACAGATCACAGTTAAACCTAGAGCACAAGGAGACTGATTGGTCATGAGGTCCACACATCTAGAGCTGAATATCGTCTGCATATGCATACATTTGCACAGACTTGCATGTGCCAAAAATGTCATTTATAAATAAACTGAATAGTAGCGGCCTTAATATTGAGCCTTGGGGAACACCAGTACACAGAGATTTAAGACTAGAAATTTCGGTACCGACTCTTACACGCTGAGTCCTACCTTCTAGGTAGCTGCTCATCAGTCATACAGCAGACTCGCCGAATCCAAAATTATAACTTAATTTGATGCAAAGTAGTCTATGGTTCACCGAGTCGAAGGCTTTAGAGAATTCGAGCAAGCATAACAAAGTTAGTTGATTATTGTCGTAAGGAGTTCGTATATCGTCCAGAATTTTAATAACTGCAGTGGAACAGCTATGCTTTGCCCTAAACCCAGACTGGAACGGGGAGAGTAAATTAAATTTGTTAATATGCAAGTATTGTCGTAAGGAGTTCGTATATCGTCCAGAATTTTAATAACTGCAGTGGAACAGCTATGCTTTGCCCTAAACCCAGACTGGAACGGGGAGAGTAAATTAAATTTGTTAATATGCAAGTAAATTTTCCACGTCATCGGCTTCTCGAAGACTTTAGACAGACAAGGAAGAATACTTATAGGACGAAAATCACAAGCACTACTCGCCGACCTATTTTTAGCAACCGGAATAACGGTGGCGATCTTCCACGCACCGGGGAAAGACGAGGTTGTTACACAGTGATTGATAACATGTGTAAGAGTTGGCAAGATTTGTGGCATAGTTAGCTTTACAAATTTTATAGGTATCCCATCTGCGCCGATCGCGCTAGACCGTATCTTATAAATGTACCTTGCTACATCAAACTCTGACACCGCATTGAATTCAAATGATTGACCGACGTGCACAACAGGAGAGGTAATTATGGGGTTGGAAGCAGGAGCACAAGGTGAGACAGCACTACTGACAAATACATCATTGAGCTCTTCAGGGTTAATTAAACAATCAGGACTGTCACTTACATGTACACGAAGATTTTTTAAATTACGTCACAATACATTATTCGTAAGGAGTGGATTTAACATTTTACTAAAGAACTTGCGCTTTTCACACTTAATAAGAGAAGTTGTCTTATTCCGTACAGACTTATACGCTTGCCAGTTGATATCGGTTCAGTTCGTTTTCCAAGTAAAGTACGATTTGTTACGTTTAATAATCATAGACTGAAAAAATTTGTTGAACCAAGGGCACGAAGGTGATCGTTTGGGAAGGGTGCGCACTGGAACATGAGCCCTACATAAGCTTACAACATTATCATTCAGAAAGCTCTAGTTTTCGTTTACAGAGCTTAGGCTGCAACAACCACTCCAGTCAACGCGGAATAAGTCAGCAGATAGATTATCAATATTCATCAAACGATAGTCAGGAAAGTTGTGGGGACTTACTGCTACAATACGATCAAAATTGAATTCAAATGCACAAAAAATTAGATCGTGATCAGAAATGAACGATATCTGGTCAAATTTTAACACAGTAGACGCATCAGAAACAATAAAATAATCAAGCAGACTAGGACAACAGTTATTTCTGTATCTTGTGGGTACACACAGATTTACAATAGATAGACCAACACTAGACACATCATCTAACAAACGGGAGCTATACAAATCACTACACAACAAATTTACATTAAAATCGCCACACACAATAATTTCCTTATAAGCCACAGCTACAGCAGACAACATATTAAAAATTGCATTCATATTACAACACTTGTGAGGGTTATACACACACGACTAAATGACCTTTGATGAAAAATTAGATACTTCAACTAGCAAGTACTCAATGTTATTACCAGGGAACGGATTTTATGGAAATTGCCTTTTTTTCTGCTAAAGAGATAGAGTATATTCGATTAAGAATGTCCACGATTTAGCTTTCCCTGATTCTATATATACACATTTGATGTTGCCTTATTTTGCCTTTTTTAAGATATTTGCCTTTTTTTTTTGCCTTTTTTAAGATATTTGCCTTTTTTTGCCTTTACTACCTTTAAAAAAGTGATTATAGCATTTACAATTTTTTTTTTAAGATTAAAAAATATACGCATGCCCATGCGGCTTATAGAAGCGCAGGGGCCTCTTGCCAAATTGGTGTTGAAAAAATGCAAAGCCGTTTTCTCAGCTAGCGTAGGCTTGGAGACAATAAGGGGTGTGGATAAAATTGTAAGGGGAGAGGAAAACGCCCATATTCCTGATAATATGAACGTTTCAAACGTTCCATATTTAAATTGGGCTCCACTTGTATCAACTTACGTCGAGCGCACATTTAATACATTCAAGACTTTTCTTCGCGAAAATCGAATGAAAATGCTGCCAGAAAACTTCAAAATGCATCTTGTGGTTCAATGTTACTACAACTATACAGATTAAAGTTTTATGAGTTAGAAACTCGAAAGGATAAAATAGTCAAAGATTCAAAAGTACAAATTTTTCATATAATGGAACTAGTTCATAGTTTTTCTCTTTTTACTTGTAATATAAACATTTCTAAAATAAATATATTTTTTGACTGTTCTTCGTATTTTCTGTCT
The DNA here is from genome assembly GCF_013731165.1 of Rhagoletis pomonella. NCBI lineage: Eukaryota > Metazoa > Arthropoda > Insecta > Diptera > Tephritidae > Rhagoletis > Rhagoletis pomonella. The sequence goes on along the minus strand of NW_023458597.1, from coordinate 55,847 downwards.
TTTTTAGTGCCTTATTTTGCCTTTTTTGCAATACTTGCCATTGCCTTTTCCTGCCTTTTTCGCTATTTTGTTTTGCCTTTTTTGCAATACCTAGTGCCTTTTCCTGCCTTTTTCGCTATTTTATTTTGCCTTTTCCAGCCTATTTCGTTATTTTATTTTGCCTTTTTTATAGGTTTTTAGGTCCTAAAAATCCGTTCCCTGGTTATTACCAACCGATTGCGATTGTCTCCGTATCTTTCTTCCAACAATCTGCGCCGAGACAAAAAGTGCTCGCAAGTGAAGAATGTATGGTGTAGTTATCTTCGACGTTTCCACAGTAGTGACAGAACGGTGATTCTACCCTGCCCATTCTATGAAGATATTCTCGGAAGTAACCCTGACCGGTGAGGAATTGCGTCAGGTAGAAATCGACTTCCCCGTGCGGTATTTTCTACAAAGTTTTAAGGTCGGTTATCAGGGTGTGCGTCCATCGACCTTTTGTGCTCGCGTTCCAGTTTTGTTGCCATTGCTGGATTAGTTGCTCGCGTGCCCTTGCCGCGGCAGCTGTTCGGCCTATCTCGGCACTGAGATTATAAATTGCTCGTAAGCAAGTAGCTCAATCGGCATGACGCCAGAAATAACTAGAACCACGTCCACGAACACTGTACGGTATGCAGAAGCAATGCGTAGTGCCCCTCCCCGCTGCACCGAAGACATTTGAATCCGGTATTTTTTGACTTTCAATGTGTCGGCCCATATTTCTGCCCCGTACAGGAGCACCGACTGGACGGCTGTCATCAAAAGTTTCCTACGGCATGGCTTCGGGCCGCCCACGTTCGCCATCATCCACTGTTCTCTGCGCAGCTTATTCACATACTTCTTGAATGTGTTCCCAGAATATGAGTTTGCTGTCAAGCTTCACTCCTAGGTATTTTGTAGACCTAGAAGTTGTCACGGACTGAGGTCCGACCATCATGTTTGTAATTGCTGGGAGGTGAGGAGCACGATCTCTGTTTTGGCTGTAGCCAATTGCAGACCGCGATCGCTCATCCATCCACTGATACTGCGAAATACCTGCTTAGGCTTGAGCTGCGCTAGCTGGATGTTTCTTGCTGTTATGACGGCAGCAACGTCGTCCCCGAAAACGACAAGGAAGGCACTCTCCGGCATTTCCGTGCACAATTGCCTGTCATACGTGGCGTTTCAAAGCTCTGGCCCAAGTACATACCTCTGTGCCGCTCCGCCGGTTAGACATCTCTTTCTCTGACCTTGTGTTGTATCATACAAAAGCCAACGGTCACTGAGGTAGTCCCGAATCATCTACCGCCTCGACTACTTCGCTAATTGCTCCTATAGTTTAGTGTCCCTTCCTGAAGCCATGTTGTCGGTGTGAAAGGCCTCCCTCGTTTTCTATGGCTGACGCCAAACGTATTTTGAGCAGACTCTCCATCATCTTGCCTGCTGTGTCTAGCATGCAGAGTGGCCGGAACGATGAAGGAGAGTTTGGGTCCCCCTTGCCCTTGGGTATAAGCACCAGCCTCGCCTTCTTCCATTGGCTTGGAAAGACCCGGGCCCTAAGGCAGCTGTTGTACACGTTAAGCAGAAGATCAGAGCACGTTTTCGCTGCTAACCTGATTACCTCCGCTGGTATGCCATCGGTGCCTATAGCCTTACCGGGCTCTAACTTCAGCTAATTTGCCAAAAACAGTAGTCTCTCTCTCTCTATCTGCTCTTAGTGGATGTGTGGGAAAGAGGGAATCCAATATATTCTTAACTCGGACCTCATCGATCGCTTGATGGTGTATGAGACTTTTTCATGACTATTTTGTATCCCTGCTCCAGAGACCACAATCCACTTCGTCACATAACGCTTTCCAGCAGTTCCGTTTACACTTCTTCTTAGCGCTTTTGTAGGATGCTGCTATGTTCAGCGCCTCAGGTCTGCCACGAGCGCGCGTTTCGAGTCTACGCATTCTATGGCAGGCTCTTTGCAGCTCTGCAATTCGGACATTCCACCAGTACACCTGCTTTTTATCTGACCATGCTCTCCTCTGTGGCATTGAGGCTTTGCATGCCTGGTGTATGCAGCACATCGTTTCTTCCACCAGCTTAGCACAAGACGCCCTGTTGTGGATCGTTCCCGTTGTGGCTGAAATGCCTTGGGAGTCTGCTAGGAATGATGTGTTGAAGTTGCGAGCATCGACCCTACACGGGTTCCATCCTGGTGTCCTGCGCCACTTTCACCCAGACATATCAACGTCCGACTCCGCTGCTCTCTGCGCGAAGATTGGGGTTAGCAATCCATATCGCGGCCGAGCCTGATTGGTCAACATGCCAGGTTTTCTTTGTTCTATAGGGTTCACTGATGATGACAGCGTCTGCTCTTTATTCAAGCACCAATTTGTTCAGCAGGTCATCAGCTACCCTACTCCTGTTTATGTTGCCTTGTATAAATTTAATCATTTTCGCCCAAGCTTTGTCTTAGCCTCAGCAAGGGAATCCCTGAAGGCCTTGCACGCTCCCGACCCGAGCAGGGTATTGGAATTTTTTTGACCATCCAATGCCGAGCACAAGTAGCAGCTTGGGCTTTCTTTACATGCAGAGGCTATGTAGCCCTGCTAACCATATTTTCATCATGACCTGCTTCTGTCTGGGCCTTTACATGTCGCCTTTTTGTGGCCATATCCCAGACAGCGGATACGACTTTGGACATCCGCGCACTCTGGGATACGGCAGATAATCTAACCTGCTCGCAGCTTCCCCTTTTCAATAAGGGTGCGTCGATTTCCCCACGGCCATTCTTTGTTCTCGCGAGTTGACAGCGAGGAGAAAGATGCGAAGTTGGCCATTCATCATTTCTCCTAATTCTCCGCGTATAGTGTTCTCCACTTCTGGGGCCGTGGCTAGGCATTCCACGCCCAGAACTTCCATAAGTAAACGTCTAGTGAGGATACGGCAAGCGCGCCAATGGCACGGCACACTTCTTCCTTGAATGCCGAGTGGTCGCCACAGCGCTCCATCCCGATAAGCACGCCGCCTGCGGGTTTTCCGAACAGATAGAATTACGGTCTCCGTCTTCTCAGGTTGGAGCTTACCACGTATCATTCCCAGCACCTCTGCATAAGTTTTGCCGGCGAGGCTTTCCTTTTTTCTCACCCTCTTCTTCTTTGCGGCTGGTCGCCTCGCCCTTATTGGCAAGGGGTTCAGCTGGCGCTGGCGCTGGCCCTGGCCTGGGCTTTTTTCGTTTATCAACCGTTATCCATTGATTAATTGGTGCAGTTTTCTACGCTTTTTTATTTTCCAGCTCACCTATAGGGGAGTCGGATCGAGTTCGAGCTCTCTTTTGCGAGCCAGTGCCAGTTTTCCGCAGCTCGGAAGGGATAGACCTTTTTCGACGTTGCTCTCGGAGATTGCTTAGTATATTTAAACTCTCCTCGATTTGGGCCATACATGTTTTTATGTCCATGGACACATTTTTCTGCTTGGATACAGTACTTTTCATCTTCTTCAAAACGAGCTGAATCTGGGCCAATTGCTCATCTTCAATGCCTTCGTAAGTTCCCAAGCTTGTCGCTGTTTGCAGCAGCTGGTGTTTGAAGACGACTATCCCGGCTACTGGGAGTTGTCGTTTGGAAAGTTGGAGCCTTCTGCGCTACGTCGGCAGCTTTCTCTGCGATCGTGGTGCCGACGTTTGGCTCCAGAAGAGTTTGTGGCGGAGAGCGTTCAACTCGACTGCTCTTTCTGAGTACGCTGCATTCTTCCTCCAGAACATCAACGTCGGTTTCGTTTGTCTGTTTTTGTTTTATTTTATTCATTTCAAATCAATTGGGTCTCCGCTTCAAGCCGCTATCTCCACACGTAGCACAGTCGCTTTTAAGTTTCAGGAAATTCCCTTCTCTAAAAGGAGCAGGCCATCGTGAGGGTTGTCACAAGTCCTTATGGGATATTGTGTTGAGAGCCAAGACAGCGCAAAACCAGGATTAAATCTCAACTATACTTTTGCAGCCCACTAAATGGCGACGTGTCGCCAGTGTCACCAGTGTCGCCAATGTCACCAGTGTCACCAGTGTCGCTAGTGTCGCCAGTGTCGCTAGTGTCGCCAGAGTCACCAGTGTCGCCAGTATCACCAGTGTCGCCAGTGTCACCAGAGTCACCAGTGTCGCCATTGTCAACAGTGCCACGGAGTCGAAGATTTCCGACACTGGTACACTGGAGACACTGGCGAAGTGCGAATAGATACTCCCTGTAAATATACAGAGTTTTGCGCATAATCCGCAAAAACCGAAGAATTTTAATTTTGCGCTTAATCCGCAAGATAGCAAATAAAAGTAACAATACAGAGTTGTGTGCCTAATCCGAAAAAACTCAAGAATTTTAATTTTGCGCCTAATTCGCAGAATACCAAGAAATTAAAATTAGCAAAAAAAAACAAAAAATTTTAATTTTTCGCCTAATCCGCAAAATAACAAAAAAGTTTACATACAGAGTATTGCGCTTAAAAAAATTATTTTGCGCCTAATCCGCGAAAGAATTTATTTATTTCTTCTTACTTTACTTTATTTTATTTTATTTTTTAATTTAACGAAACGATAAAAATATTAATTAAAAGCAACAGGAAATAAGTTACTTAGTTCATTTCTTTCTTAACTTATTCGCAAATTTACAAAAGTAATGATTAAATAATTTTACGCCTAATGCGCACAGGCGAAAAACATAAAAAAAAAACAATAAATAAACAAATCCTTTTTGTAAACTTAGTAATAGCACAAACGAAAAATTTGTAATAACACGTAATATGTTGCACAAAATTTAACAACCGCTAACCCACTAAAGAATCCGTACCAACATTTTGCCTAAAAGTAATAATTTTAATTAGGGTACAACACTAGAATTAGATACACCATTTTGCAGTGCAGACTGGCGTCAGCCATCAGCGGTCTACGCATTTTTCACTACAAGGCTCCGATAGTAACTATCCAAAGTGGAAATGGTTGGATTATTGGCGGGTCATTCAAACTAATCCACGTCATCAAACATATGCCACAACAATGAAGCAGAACTTACTCCCCCTGAAATATAGCACGCCTTGAGGTTTTTGAAATTACCGTGCTCCAGCCACGTGGTTTTTGTCCGATTTAAAAAAAAATTGTCACGGTGCTTAAGGAGGCCAAGCCCAATGCGTGTATGTATTTGGTGGAGATAGGTGAAGTAGTTTTTGAGATATGTGAACGTGTTTGGTATTTTTGTAAAAGTAATTTATCCACTAAGAATAAAACAGAAATTTCCCTATAAAATAAATGGTATGTTGCCCGGAATCCACTAAACTCAATAAATTTTATACTAAGGTGTTAGCTCTTCACGTGCCTTTTCATGTATTTTCTTTAACTGCATCTACAAACCAAGCTATACTTAGTAAATTTTTTATGTAAAATACTTCCAGATAGTTGCTTCTCCATACTCATATGCAATGTAGTTAAAATATATTAAGGAACCATCATAAAATTAGTACCATTTTGGGATTTTTAACTTTTTGAAATTTTCTTCCCCAACTTTGACTATCTCTGATGAAAAAAAATGTACTGAGCTATAACTTTACATTACATAAAAAAATAGCTAATTTAATAAAGATTTCAGAAAGGTGCCACTCTTACTGTTGCGAATAGAAAAAAAAGTTATATTTATAATGTATCTAATAGATTTAAATTTAAGTTGCTCTTGTTACCGACCAATTACATGCTAAATAGTACAAAGGTACATTATTACCTGCTCCTGACATTCTTTTATGTTACTTACCAGAACCAGTGAAAGTGGATTTTGTGAAATTGGACCCTTCGAACATTGTGTTATTAATACTATGACAGAGAACACGCAGTATACGTCGCATGAATATGCGGATATTCACCTAATTTACGGTGAAGCTTGCTGTAATGCCAGAGCTGCTCAAAGACTCTATGCAGAGCGATACCCCAATCGTCGGCATCCGGGTCGTGAAGTATTCACGCGGACCCATAGAGAAATATATGAAGGTAAGTGATATTTACACCTTTCTTATTTGCTTGCTTGTTAACTAACATTTTTCACTTTTTTAGGGTCGCATACCTGGAAGGCGTGGCGGCGAAACAGGACGTCCTGCAACGGTAGATGTTGAAGTTGTGTTAGAGGAAGTGGAACTAGGTCCATCGACTTCAGTGAGAATTATGGAAAGACGGACGGGAATACCAAAAACTACAGTTCAAAAAGCTTTAAAAGATCAACGATTTCATTCCTACCACATTCAGCGTGTTCAGGCTCTACAAGAAAGAGATTACCTGTCGAGGGTTAGATTTTGCCGTGAAATGTTGCGAATGCATGGATCAGACCCCAACTGTTTTAATAAAATAATTTGGAGCGATGAATCATCATGAAACGTGATGGTTACTTTAATTTAGATAACCTTCACAGTTGGGAGATAGACAATCCTCACGAAATGAGAGAAGATCGCAGTACCGGTACAAAATATATTTATGGTGCGGTATTTTTAATTGTCAGATATTGGGACCTGTGGAACTGCCGCCAACGCTCAACTCTCACAGTTATTCAGAGTTCCTTCAGAAACGGCTTCCAACTCTTTTAGAAGATGTACCCTTAAACGTGCGGCGAAGACTATGGCTGCAAAATGACGGGTGCCCTGCTCACTACGGGCGTGAAGTAAGAGCTCATTTAGACGAAACTTATCCTCGCCGATTGATTGGACGATACGAGCCAACCACGTGGCCCGCTCGATCGCCAGACCTGAATCCATTCGGTTTTGTTCTACTGGGGCTGTCTTAAGGACAAAATTTATTCAAAACCAATTCAAAACGGAGAGCATTTGCGGGAACAAATAAATGGAGCTGCTGCTGAGATAGCCCAATTGAGTTTAAGATCTCTAAAAGCGTCTTTTCTTAAAAGGTGCCGAGCTTGTATTAGAGTAGAAGGTCGCCAATTTGAGCATATTTTATCAAGAAACGAATAAATTTTTCTTCAAACAACTCATGTATATTTTATTTCACGTGAACCCATCCTTCACAAAAAATATTTATAGATATAGCCGTTGTTATAGACTCTAGTCCGAATTCCGGTAAGTAACATAAAATAATGTCAGGAGCATGTAATAATGTACCTTTGCACTATTTAGCATGTCATTGGTCGGTAACAAGAGCAACTTAAATTTAAATGTATTAAATTCATTCTAGCGTGTCTCAGTCCTTTGCCCACAAAAGCGGCTATAACTTTTTTTTTTATTCGAAACAGTAAGAGTAGCACCTTTCTGAAATCCTTATTAAGGGCTAAATTGACAGTGCGTAGTTAACCACTGGTAAGAGTTTAACTATTGATTTTCATATTCACAACGCTCGGTTAACAAAAGTTTAGACCAGCATGCCCCCATAGTTAAACTCTTGTGAAATTAAATTTTTTTTTGTGGAACGAATTTCAAATTTGAATAGAAAAGTCTTGATTTTTATAATTTCTATATTTTCAGGCGATATGAATTTCCATAGTTAACTATGTAACTCTGAATATTAATTCATAGTTAAACTCGTGTTGGTGGTTAAGTTAACAAACGTTTAACTAAGCACTGGGAATCCGGCCCTAAATGAGCAATTTTTTTATGTAATGTATACTTATAGCTCAGTACATTTTTTTTTCACCAGAGATAGTCAAAGTTGGCGAAGAAAATATCAAAAAGTTAAAAGTTCCAAAATAGTCCTAATTTTATGATGGTTCCTTAATATATTTTAACTACATCGCATTTGAGTATGGAGAAGCAACTATCGGGAGGTATTTTACATAAAAAATTTAGTAAGTATAGCCGAACTCTGCCATAGACGGTCCCAAGCCCGGTTTGAGAAAAGAGGAGGGGTGGCACAACGGGCAGCTTGAGGATGACGGGAAGAATTCCCTCGGTGAAACCCGTTTGTACCCGTTCCCAAACTAAGGTAATTGAAAGCGTGCCGATGGTTGAATGGTGCTGGGAACTGCACCGGGCGCCCTCACAGCGTAACCAGCCTTACCATCACAAGGGATCACTGGGGTGGCGGACCGACACCTTCTTCCCATTTAAAAAAAAACTTTACTGATGAAATTATAATTGAAAATAAAAACAACACCACAGATTCAGAGGAACTTTCTCTACTCCGTTCACCCACTAGGTGTGAGAATGGCCTTGAGCAGAGACTTAATACCTCACTGAGGAGGGCGATAGCCAGGATCCTGGCACTCAGGTGTCTACGAACACTAGTGCTGAAGGAACAGCGGAAAACCGGAAGAAGTTCGAGTACTTCACCGGAGCCCAGAAGCGTAGAATACATGCTTTGATCAGGGACGCCATTGAATCTACCAAAGAGAAGGAGATGGAGAGAGAGCGTTACAAGAAGGTTAAGGAGCTAAGGTCCAACGACGCGACAAAATAGGGACCTAGCTCCTCGAAGCGAAGCAGGGGAACCAGCTACTCGCCTTACGAGCTTCGGCAGTCAGCCAAGGAGGCTAAGGCCTCCCATACAACCACTTCTCCAGTGGAAGCGGTTACGAATCCAGGTATTCAGGACAATGAACCCGACATGCCTATGCAGGTGTCCTACAGAGACATCACGGCGGCATGCAAGGTAGCCATTACTAATGCCAAACACCCGGATGCTAAGCTAAGCGAGGAGGAAATCTCGCTGATAAAAAGAAGTCTGCTGGCAGAGATGGGCAAATCCAAAAACCTCACCGCAAGTCTTGGCTTCATCAGCGGTGTGGTACGCGACGGTGGGCTTTTGCTCACTTGCCACAACAAGGAGACAAGGGATTGGCTCGTTGCTGTGACAGTTGGGCTAAAGCTGTTCCCAGACGCAGATCTGAAGGTGTCACAGGGCAATGATATTCCCAAGTCCTTTGTCTGTGTTGCTTACGTGCCACCTGATGACGTATTACCGGCGGACCATCTTATGAAGCACCTAGCCACACAAAACGTGGGCATAAACTTTGCGGGTTGGCGCTTTCTTAAGTCTCTCAAGGATTATAAAGGGGGAGAGACGGTAACTTTCTCCGTGGACGAGAAGTCAAAGGAGAGGATTGCGGCGCAGGGTGGAAAAATCTTCCTCAACTTCGGCCAGATCTCCCTACGCATAAAGGGGGACGGGGCGACAGCAAGTCACCTATCGCATAGAGACAGGCAAGGAGCAGCAGCCCAGGCATCTCGCAAGACCCACTGCATGGAAGTCCACGGTGCTCCGTCTCGGGAACGTGCGGAACAGGTCAGGCTAGGCGATAGCGCTGATCAGACTGGCGTCAGTGGCGAAAGCGCGAAACCTCCCGCAGTCTCCTCTACCCTGGAGGTGTCTCAGCCACCAAAGGCAGGCAAACGCAACGCCACCCATGCCCGCTCTACTAGATTGGCGTCGAAACGTACACCCAAGGCAGGTAAAGGTAACATTTCCCATGCACGCCTAACCAACACTGGCAAGGGTCCACACTCGACTCGCCGCTTACATGGGACGAAGCTCCCGAAGTGGATGAGGAGGAGTAACCAGCCAGACGACTCGAAAAATTAATATGGTAGTAAGGTGCATCCAAATAAACTTACAACATGCCAAGGCGGCTTAAGCGGTCCTGGCACAGACGTTTTATGAGGATCACCTTGACATCGCCTTTATCAAGGAGCCGTACATTTATGGGAACCAGATAAAGGGACTACCAGGTAAGCTATTCTATGACTCCTTCAACGAAGGACGACCTAGATTCTCATTCCAGAATTTACCAATAAGGACCAGATTGCAGTGAAGGTGATCCTATCTCTCATAGAAAACACGCAAGAGCTAATCATTTGCTCAGCGTACTTCCCCGGCGACTTCAGAGATTACGAGTTTCTGCCACTACAGGGACTAGAGGACTATTGTGGCAGACAGACACTGCAACTCATCGTGGGATGTGACGCTAACGCCCACAATACCATATGGGGCAGCAGTAACATAAATCAAAGAGGTGAGTACTTACTTGAATTTATTAGCCTTAATAGGTTAGAAATTTTAAACGTAGGTAACTCCCCCACTTTCAGGAACAGTATACGGGAGGAGGTTCTAGATCTCACTCTATCCACTCCTTTTATCAGTAATTTCATTAAAAAATGAAAAGTGGCCAGAGAAATTACGTTATCAGATCACATGCACATCCGTTTTGAAATTGAAATCACATTACCAACTGCTACCACCTACAGAAGACCAAGAACCACAGATTGGAATCTATACGATGCTCTTCTGCAGGACGGTCTGAAAAGGTGCAAGCGAAAGGTAAATGACTTAGTCGATCTTGAACTTAGCTGCTCAGATCTGACATCAGCCATTGTGAATTCCTACCATGAATCCTATCCAGAAGTCACTAGGCTTAACAACAGACAGACTCCATGGTGGAATAACAAATAGGTCAAACTCAGGGCAAATACCCGGAAGCTCTTTAACAGAACTAAACGAATTGGTGAATGGGAAACGTATTAAATTGCCCTCACCGAGTACAATAAAGAGATTAGATGTGCTAAGAGGAACTCATGGGCTCTTTTCTGTACAGGGATCAAGGACCTTACGGGAAGCGCAAGAATCCACAGAGTCCTCGCAAAGACGCACACTAATGAGTTAGGGCTCCTTAAAAGACCCGATGGATCCTTCACGAACAGCTGCATGGAATCCCTTAACTTGCTAGCCGAGGTGAATTTTCCTGACTGTTTGCCACTGAACACAAACAGTACAATCCACACGCAGACCGGGATAAAACGCCCACGAGCAGAGGATTGGAGAATCGCCAAAGGTCTATTCGACGAGGATAGAATAAGATGGGCTATATCTGCCTCAGCGCCTATTAAAGCACCTGGAGCAGATGGAATTTTCCCAGCTCATCTCCAAAAGGGACTGCCCCGCCTACTACCCTTCCTGATACTAATTTTCAGAGCATGTTTCGCGTGGGGGTCCCTTCCACTACAGTGGCAGGAAGTGACGGCCCGCTACATCCCAAAGGTGGGGGGGAAACCAGCAGACCAACCAAAGTCATACCGACCCATTAGTCCTACGTTCTTCCTACTAAAAATAATGGAAATAATCGTAGACAGGCATATCCGGGATAGTTTCCTTGCCAGGAACCCTTTGTACAGACACCAATATGCCTATCTTCCAGGAAGATCTACCATCCACGCTCTTCAGAATCTAACAAGGAAAATTTAAAAGTCCGTGGAGGACAAATAGGTGGCGGTGGGTTGTTTCTTGGATGTGGAGGGCGCTTTCGACAATACAGAAAACTCTCTAATAGACAAATGCGTCCGGCGCATAGGCGTGGATCAAATCACATGTCGCTGGATAGCTAACGTCCTTAAATCCAGAATTATTACATCCACGCTAGGACAGGAAAGGGTCAGTTTCTTGGCTACGAAAGGTTGCCCACAGGGGGGAGTGATTTCCCCTCAGCTATGGTCCATCGTACTGGATGAACTACTCTGCCTTCTTAGCGAAAAAGGCTTCGACGTTCAGGGCTATGCGGATAACATTGTCATCCCAATCAGGGATAGGTTCGAAGATACCATCTCTAACCTCCTACAGAATGCTCTGAACATAGTCGCCAATTGGTGTAGTAAAAATGGGTTAAACGTTAACCCAAAGAAGACTAGCATAGTCATTTTCTCCAGGAAAAAGGAAAAGGGACAAATTAGTAGAACCATTCCTTCGAGGTGAAAAGATACACTTCTCCAAAGAAGTCAAATATCTAGGAGTCATACTTGATGACAAGCTCTCATGGAATCCACATCTAGATAAAACTATTCAAAAGACCAGGGCCTCTATCTGGACCTGCCGGAAACTTATGAGACGGAAATGGGGCATCAGACCTAAACTGGCGAGATGGATGTATGATGCCGTCTCCAAACCCATTCTTACCTAAGCTGCACCCGTCTGGTGGAATAAGGCGGAAGTGAGGTCCACGCAGGCCAAGCTCAGCAAACTACAGAGACTGGCCTGCGTGGGTATCACTGGCGCGATGAGAACAACACCAACGGCGGCTCTCGAGGTGCTTCTTGATCTGCCTCCCCTACACATAGTAATCAAGAAAGAGGCTCTGCTGTTTACAGCAAGGCTCATCTCAGGGGACAGTGTAGAGGACAAGAAGTATGTACACCCTTCCACTCTCAGGGTTATAGAACAAGAAGATGGATTGCGCATAAGTTTTGTGGACCTGTGCCTTCCGAGGTTTAACTTCTCACATAACTTCAACGTCTTTTTCCCTGACAGGAATAACTGGGACAATGAACGACCTAAACCCCGGAAGGACAGCCACATCTGGTATACTGACGGCTCAAATACTGACCACGGCGTCCGAGCAGGGGTCTACGGTATACAACCCAGACTGCTCCTTTTCACCAGCATGGGGCAGGGTTTCACTGTATATGTAAAACTAGGTTTTTTTATTACTTTATTCAATAGTACAGTTTATTACCTTCCAAAGTAGAAAATAAAATGTTGCTCATTTTTTGCACTTTTTGAAATAATACGTTTTTTGCGAATGCATAAAGTTATCTTTTCATTTCTTGTCAGTGCCATCAGATACGCACCAATCGTTCGATTTTCAAAAACGAAGTGTCGGATTAAAAAGCTTAACCTGTAGATTTAAAATAAAGGTTTACTTTTTTAGAGCTGCCACCTGTTAAAATATTGAATTCAAATTTTTTGTTTTTCTAGGGCCAAAATTTGAAATTTCTTATATAAATATTTATATGATTTTTTAGCAAGAAAATTTTATCAAAACTGCACTAAAATGAATAAAATAGAATAAGTTAAGGTCTCGTTAAAGTTACTAAAAGCCATTTAGTGAAAGGAGTTATTCAAACTCTAATTAAAGTTAGTAACAATTTGTACTAATTTACTTCGTTTTTAAAAAAGCTTGTCGCGCGACTAGCAAACCGGCATTTACATATCTACATACATACATATACATACCTAACCAATTATGCATGTACGCTGAATTCGCCGACAAGCTTTTTTAAAAACGAAGTAAATTAGTACAAATTGTTAGTAACTTTAATTATAGTTTGAATAACGCCTTTCACTAAATGGCTTTTAGTAACTTTAACGAGACCTTAACTCATTTTATTTTATTCATTTTAGTGCAGTTTTGACAAAATTTTCTTGCTAAAAAATCTTTTTTTACACTACTTAATTTTATTCCTTTGATTGTACAGGTTAAATAAAAGCTTGTTTTTAAAAAAATATTTTTTTACATTATTTTATTTTATAATTTTTAGTCCATTTTTAAAAGCGTTGTATATTAAAAAGTGTTATTTCATTTCATGTACACAATTTTGCAGTAGATATTAAAATAATTCAACTTGCAATGAAAGAGAAGAGAAGACTATGCAAGCAAAATGTTTGCTTACGTTTTGTATAAACATATATATGTACATATAGCAGCAGTTCTTTTTTTTTTTTTTTTTAGATTTCTTTATTTACAATCTGTCGTTTGACAATAAGTAAATGGTATAAGTAGCTAATATTAACGTTGATGCATTGATTGCAATTTGAACTCCAAAAGAGTTTTTGATATAAATACTTATGTTCTAAACGGCAAGTCCAAGGGGTGCAATCTTTGCAGTCTTCGTATATCCTCGCTGTTGTCTAATAAGTTTATGGCGTATGTGTTCGGATGGCTGTTTAGTCTCTCGAGATATCTTGTGCTATGTCTCTTTATTTCTTCTATAACCATCGGTGTGTTTAAATCTTTATGCAAATGAATATTTTTGATATACCACGGAGCGTTCGCTATAAGTCTTAGTGTTTTTGACTGGTATCTTTGTATCACTATTATGGTGGATTTAGCTGCTGTACCCCAGATTTGAATTCCATAAGACCAAACTGGTTTCAGTATCGTTTTGTAAAGAAGAATTTTATTTTTAAGGCTAAGTTTAGACTTAGGGCCAAGTAACCAGTACATCTTTCTAGTTTTAATTTTGAGCTGCATCCTCTTTGCTCTGATATGATCACGCCAAGTAAGTCTTCTATCTAAGTGCAAGCCCAAGTATTTTGCACAATTCGATTTGGGAATTACGATTTGGTTAAGGGTGACATTAGGACTCTCTTCTTTTCTCAGTGTGAAAGTAACATGAACTGATTTTGCAGCATTTACAACGATGTTCCAATCGGTAAGCCATGATTGTAATTCATCTAACTGCTTTTGTGCAATTTCGGCAGCTTCGTGAGCGGAATATGAGGACGAAAGTATAGCAGTGTCGTCTGCATATGTTGCAACTGTTAAATTACTATCCTCTATTATTGGCATGTCTGCTGTGAAAATTGTGTAAAGTGTTGGGCCCAATACACTGCCTTGTGGAACTCCAGCGTTTATTTCGAATATGTCAGAAGCGTCATCTTGAATTTTAACATAAAAGTGTCTATTACATAGGTAAGATATAAGAAAGAGATAGAGCGGGGTAGGAAGAATCTTTTTTATTTTATACAGCAGTCCTGAGTGCCAGACTCTGTCAAATGCATGCTTAATGTCTAAAAAGATGCCACAGCAATACTTTTTTTCCTCCAAACTGCTAAGAATAGTTTTAACTACACGATGGCATTGCTCCGGCGTACCGTGCATCTCTCTGAAACCAAATTGATGATCTGGTATGATCGATTGTTTTTCCAACTCCGGCAATAATCTTCGCATGAATATTCTTTCGAGTATTTTTGAGAATATTGTCAGTAGACTTGGTCTGTATGAGGACAGTTCGTTTTCAGGTTTGTTTGGCTTCGGTATCATTATTATTTCCGCACATTTCCACTGAGTGGGGAAATGGCTGAGCGTAAAACTTTTATTAAATATCAATACTAAAAACAATAAGCATTTCTTTGGAAGTTGTTTGATTGTAAATCCATCAATACTATCGTGACCAGGAGACTTTGAATTTTTAATTCTTGAAATTTCAGTTTGAACTTCTGAGAGATTTACGAAAGATATAGGTATATCCATTGGGCATGGGCAGTCGAGAAATGATTCTACACTCTGGCGATGACTGTCGCTGCTAAGATCAAATGGTTGAAAAGTGGACCTAAGGTGGTTGGCAAAAGCTTGTACTTTACTTTCGTTTGATCTGCACCATGAGTTGTTAGAGTCTTTTACCGGGACCTGTCTTATGGGAGGTCGTTTTAAGTATTTGGTGACCTTCCAGATACTGTGCTCATCATTCTTGTTTGGATCAACATTTTTAAGGTATTCTCCGATCGCCTCTTCTTTCATCTCAGCAAGTTTAGCTTTAAGTTCTTTAGTTGCTTTGTTAAGTGCTGTTTTGTCATTCGGATTTCTGCTGTTTTGACATATTCTCCTCAATCTTCTCTTGTTCTTCACTAAATTAGAAACTACGTCAGAATATGGTAGTTGGTTTCTTTTTGGCTTTGAAGTGTTATTGTGGCTAAGATCTGAGGCTAAAAAACCGGCTTCATGTATTTTGTTAGTGAAATTCTCCACAGCGTCATCCAGATCTCTATTTGAGTTTATTTCCATGTTGAGGTTTATTTGGTAATCAAGCCAAGTTTGAAACAAATCTATGTTAGATCGCTTGTTTAAAATACGTTGTTTTGGAGTAGTGACAAAAACAGGCGTGTTAAAGTTAATAATGAGAGCAGAATGGTCTGAACTAAGGTCGTCATTATTGACAATCTCGAGAAGACTAGGATTGATTCCGGAGTGTACTGCAAAATCTATTACATCGGGAATTTTGTTGGGATCTGTAGGCCAATAAGTGGGCCTTCCAGCAGACAGGACGTTTAGGTTATTTTCGTTAACGCATTTATACAGCTCGCGACCTTTGGGATTAATAAGACGGGAACCCCACCATGGGTGTTTGGCGTTGAAATCACCACCAGCCAGATATCTGGAGCCCATTTTTGTGAAAAACGTATTAAAAGACTGCTTGTCTATGCTGAAACGAGGAGGTAAATACAGTGCGGTTATAACAATTCCACCACTGATGCTTATGATTTCGACAGACGCTGCCTGAATAGAAGGCGACGATATCGGTTCCAATACCTTGTATTTTAATGTAGACTTAATAATAATTGCAGATCCACCATGTGCTTTACCATCAGGATGGTTGCAAGTAATGATATCAAAACCATTTATTTTAAAAGAGGACTTTTCCGTGAAGTGTGTTTCGGAAATCATGAGTATATCTATATTTTTAGTTGACATAAAGTGTTCAACTTCTAATCTATGGTTACTAAGTCCATTAGCGTTCCATATTGCCATCTTAAGACTTAACTGCATAACTTAGATATAAGGGAGGTCATCATGGTGATTAGAGCTGAGGTCAGCTCAATTTGTTTGGGGATCAGTGCTTCTAACTTTTCTAAGCTGTTAGGGCTATTTGTGTTAGGACCTTGTTGTCCTTTCGTGATATCTGCATTGCTGACGTTGTTGTTGTTAAATTGTGTGTTAGCATTTGCTCCGATATTGGCGTTGAATCTGGGATTATTAGGAACCGTCCTATATAAATCTTTTTTACATACTAGTTCCTGATAAACCCGACAACCCTTGTAGTTGGCGGTATGATTTTGCAAACAGTGTACACATTTTGGAGGAGTATCAATATTTTTTTCGCAGAGAGCAGTCGGATGGTCCAGACCGCATTTCACGCATCTAAATGGCTTTTTACAATAACGTTTGGTATGACCAAATTCCTGACAACGATGACATTGTACCAAATCATTAAATTTACGAGGTGGCTCTATTTTGACTACAGCACTGCATAATCGGTTAATATCAAAAACGCTCTTGTTGTTGGCTGACGGTTCAAGATCAACAAAAAATACAGACATTGGCATTTTTGTTGCTTTACTTCTTGCGTTTACAATATTTCTCACAAAGTGGCCACTTCGAGCTAGGTCGAGTTTAATGTCAACTACAGGTGTTGAATGGTGAATATTTTTAATCACAATTTTATATGCTTTATCTTCTTTTAGCTGATAAGTGTGAAAAACAATGTTATTTGTGTCTAGGAAAGCCACTAATTTCCGGTAAGAATCACTATTAATAGGCATCACTCTGGCTTGCCCATCTCTGCCGAACTTGTATGTAAAGTTTTCTCTGCCGATTAGAGCTGAGAAGTTGGTGATCATTTTATTTATGTCATTTACTTGTGGTATGAAAATTGGGGGTGGTTTGTGAGTAACACTCTCAGTAGTTGCAGGTTCTTGATCATTGCTATTGTCATTAGCATTGCTATCAACGCTTTGTGTGTTTGTATCTAGGATAGAAAACCTGTTTGACGTGTTTGGTGTAATATTTGGCTTTTGTTGTTTTTTTGATAGAATTGGAGACTCAAGTATTTTGCGTTTCATTGGTTTGTGCTGGTACGTGCTTTGCCAGCCTCCGCTGTCATCACACATACCACCCGACTCAGCTTCCTCGTCACCCATAAAGTTAAACTTTGTTTTTGCTTGTTTTTTGTATTCTTTAGTTCACACGATTATTTGTTAACAGAAATGCAAATTCAATGATATTGCATCAAGAGCTCTTACTATGACCGCACTCGTTGAATTTACGACGGGAACTGAAGCAGCAGTTAATTTCATTTAAAGAAATGGCGTATCGTCCATTTCCGCTGTAGCATATGTAAATGGCATATATTTAGGAGCAATATATAACTTCTTCTGGCGGGGCGACATCTGGAGTCTTCTAACTCCTACAACGAGGTTCATATCTAGACTAGATTAGATTAGGTCTGCTGTGCCCTCGGAGCTCATCACAACACATCGTCCAATCCCAATGCTCTGATGAATCCGAGCAGTTTTGAGGGAGGTAGAGAGTGTATATGCTTAGCCTCTGGCCACATCCTTCCCAGGTGTGTTAGCCTTCTTCTCGCAACCGCATCGCATTCCAATAGGAGATGCCGTGGGGTTTCTGGTGTCACATCGCAGTACCGACACAAATCGCCTGCACTGATCCCCAGGTTATGCATATGGGCCCGCAGTCTGCAGTGCCCAGTTAGCATTCCTGTTAAGAATCTCAGGTTTGTCTTTGGAAGGGTTATTAGTTCCCTAGATCTTTTGGGGTTATATCCTCCCAGAAGTTCTTTCGCCCGGCTTAGCCCAGGCGTGTTCTCCCAAAGAGCTTTTTTTAGGCTTCGCTCTTCTGCTCTTAACTCCTCCTTGACTGCGTGAGGCCCCAATGCAAGGAAGGGTTCAGGGCCTATGGGTCGAGTGGCTGCGGCCTCTCTTGCTAGTCTATCAGCCTCCTCGTTTCCCTGTATGCCTCTGTGGCCCGGGACCCACACCAATTTTAGTGCGTTGTTTTCCCCTAGGGTGTTAAATCTCGCTACACATTCCCATAGCACTCGTGATTTAATCTCACATGAGGATATGGCCTTTAATGCAGCCTGACTGTCGCTGCAGATAACTATATGTTGCAGTCTTGCTTGTCTCTGCAGAATTATTTCCGCGCAAGCACTTATGGCGTAAACCTCCGCTTGAAAAATACTGGGGTAATTACCCAGGGGAATGGAGATCTTGGCCCTTGGGCCAAATATTCCTGCTCCTATCCCTTCGTCGGTTTTTGAGCCATCGGTGAACCACCTTTGGGTGTGAGCCTTCAAGGTGTTTTATAAGTTTGTCTCATTCCAGGTCTCTTTGTTGCCTAGTTCGATCCTGAATTCCTTTTCAAAGATTTTCGTTCTACTCATGTCATCCCTGTTGAGCTGGGAGATGGGGATCTTAGATCTAATTTCATCTCCCAATCTGCTCGAGATCACTTTCCCTCTGACAGTGCCCTCCTTCATGAAGTTGAAGAGGGCTCTTTTGGCAATCTGTTCTATAACTATGTGCAGTGGCGTCAGGTCCAAAATGACCTCCAGGGCAGCGGTGGGGCAGGTTCGCATGGCACCCGTTATACATGCACACGCCAGCCGCTGGAGTTTGGAGAGCGATGCTCTCACTGTGTTAAAAGTGATCCTCTCGGACCACGCCACCGCTCCATATGCAGCTATTGGCCTGACTATCATGGTGTACATCCACCTTAGGATATAGGTGCTGCATCCCCATGATTTGCCGGCCAGTCTTCTGCACACCATTAGAGCCCTTGTGGTCTTTGTGACTGCGTACTCAACGTGCTTTTTCCATGAGACTTTGGAGTCAAGAATGACCCCCAGATATTTTACCTCATTGCACATTTCTACCTCTATACCTCCTAGTGTTATGGGGTGCATGCCTGGGAGGTTCCTTCTCTTGGTAAACGGAATGATGGCGGTTTTGGCGGGGTTGATGTAGAGGCCCACTGTGCGGCACCATCTTTTCGTTAGGGTAAGTGCTCTTTGTACTATATCTGCGGTGACCATCCGTTCTGTTTTTTGCAGGACCGTACTGTTATTTAAAGGTCTGTCCTGCGTAGTTTTTCAAAACAGAAAACCCCCAAAATGTACTGATTTTTTCCAAGTGTCCTGCCTTTGTCCCGCATTTTCTTCAATATTCTAAAATTAACTTTTCCTAATCGAAATAAAAGCAGTGTCGATAACTAATTGATAACTATGTACATAAGGGTAAGCTGGTTTTGAAGGTTCAACTAGTCAATGCGTTCTAAATATTGTACGGTTATGGCCAAGAGATGACGAGAAATTGAAGACCAGCATCAAATATATCGATAACACTGTTCTACAAATTTTGTGGTAATCGCTTAAGAAAAAAAATATTTTCCAAGCCAATTTTCTTTTCAAACAAGCGTTTTCGTAATTTTTTCGAAAAACGTGTTTTTGGTACATTTCGGACCTATTCGGCAATATCTCATGAAAAAATTATCCGATCAACATAAGCGACCTACAGTCCTCTTACAAAAATATATTACTTTGCCAATTTCGAAGAAAATTATTAGTGTTACAAGCGACCAAAATCGAAAAATTTAAATTATAATCATTTTCTTTTTACAGTAAATGAAAATCTGATGAGAAATTTAGATGTTACGGAACACAATCTGCACAAAAAATATATATTATTGCAAAGAGCCCATCAATACCTTTCGAACTGTTGGTCGTTTCATGAAATATTGAGGAATAATTGAAAAAGTACTAAAAATACGTTTTCGAACAAATCTCGAAAACACTTCTTTGAAACCATGGGTATTTTTTTCGTGTTCAACGACCCAAAGTTTGCCTAAAAAATTTGCTTTACAGAGCTTCATATTTCGTGTAAAGTAATACGTAATATGCCTTATTATAATTTTGTAAATATTCATTACTAAAGGATTAATACCAATGAAGCAAATGTGATTTATGTTAAAAGTTTAAAATTGGATTATTAATTAAGAAATATACACTCTTGGTTATTTGAATAGTGCATCCTTTTAATGGGCCGTACGAATAAAAACTAAGCGGATGCCTTTTCTTAAAATTGTATACCTTTTACTCCAATTTTGTTTGAATAAACTGAGTAAAAGGTCTGAAATTTCAAGAAAAAGCAATTGCTTATTTTTATTCATACAGCCCAATATTTAGTAGGTACAGTTTTCCTTTTGTTTGTTTAATATTCATTAACTTTTTATAAAAATATAGCATATTCTACGTCTACATCCCATTTAAAAAATTTTTGAAAATTAAAAAAAAATAAACATAGGGGCGACAATTTTTTTTTTGTTGACGGTGCTGCGCTATTCAAATGACGAAGAATGTATATATGTAGTATATTTTTGTTATTTTTATACTACGCAATTATATGTAGGTTAATTTTTTGCAAAATTGTCCTGCATTTTGGAAATATATTTATGGTCACCGTAACTATATCACAGAGGGTGTTCTCAAATTTTTCCCTCGCTATGATTACTATATCATCCGCGTATCCTTGGCACATTATGCCATTACTGGATAGTAACTCGAGTAATCCATCTACTAATATGCTCCACAGGAGCCGTGACAATACTCCCCCTGAAGGCATCCTTTAACTGTTCTCAGCTGTAAGATTTTGTTTCCTACTATCGTCTCAGCTAATCTGGTCCGTATCATTGTTCCGATCCACCTTCGAATCGGGACGACTACGTTTCTTTTCTCTAGACCTCGATCTACTGCGTCATGCGAGGTGTTGTCGAAGGCTCCTTCAATGTCTAAAAATGCGCAGAGCGCGACCTCACCCCCCTCAATTGCATTCCGTATGGTAGTTGACAACTGGAACAGCGCAGTTTCTGTTGATCTACCAGCCCGATAGGCATGTTGCCCATGGTGTAACGGTAATGACTCTAGGGGGTGGTTCTGATATGATTGTCTAGAATTTTCTCCATCGCCTTTAGCGCAAACGATGTTAGGCTGATCGGACGAGAGGATTTCGCCTCTGAGTAGTCTCTTTTGTCAATTTTGGGTACAAAGTTGACTTTGGCCCTTCTCCACAGTTGTGGGAGATATGCCAGTGCCAGACTTTCCCGCATAACATTGGTTAGGATCGGGGCTAGGAGATCCAGTTCTTTCTGGAGTAGGATCGGCCAAATGCCGTCTACCCCAGGGGTCTTGTAGGGCTCGAACGAGTTAATAGCCCATCGCACAGTTGACCAGGTGAACAGACGCCTTGCTGTCCCCCAGTCCTCCGCAACGGGTCTGTAGGAAACATCGCTGTCTTCTGCTACTGGAGGCAGTGCTCCTGGGAAGTGGGTTGTAAGTAGAGCTAGAGCCCTCTCTTCCTCACTTCGTGTGTAGCTTCCATCTGGTTGTTTTATTGCCATGTGGATTTAACTGTACCTCTAGCTAATGCTCTGTGTAACCTGGCCCCTGGTGGAGCCGATCCCTTCACAGAATCTCCTGAAACTATTTCTTTTGGCTTCGCGAATCTCTTTGTTGTAGGTGGTTAGGACAGAGGAGTATTCGTCGCAGTTCCCAGTCCGTTTTGCCCGATTAAAGAGTTTCCTGACCTCATTCCGGCGACCTGAGAGCGTGGAGTACCACCAAGGGTTACTTTTTTACCCTTTGGCTCTGCTAGTCGGCAGACTACGTTGATATCTACAATTTGCCACAAATAACTTTGCTACACTATCGCCGGCAGCTTTAACAATTTTATAGTGGTTTTACGTTCTTTGGCAAATTACGCTCTGTTAGCCATAAATCTTACTATTTTTTGACCGCCTTTGAATCAAGACCCCTGGACCATATGGGGAATTCATTTATGTTTTAAATTGCATTGTCATCGTAATTGGAACTATGCTGAAAGTTTCAAGTCTCTAACTTATCGGGGAGTTAGTTTAAAATCGATTGGAAATTTCCGCGATTTCCGCGGGATTACCAAGTTAAATAAAAGCTCCTTAAACAATACGTGGAAAAGCCTACTAGGTGTAGCCCAGGACTGAGTACAACCGACTGGACCGAACGTGCGAGCCTAGCGCTTAACCGCCTCCCGACGAAATACTTGATGGTGGTACCGGGGGGTTCGTTACTTGGACAGTAGGAGGTTTAGTTTGTGTTAAAGTCCCACACTGACGGGTATAGACTTTCGATGCTTCCTCCTCTAAAAAAAAATGGATATGAAATGCAGACCTTCGTTTTATTGAGCTTTCTTCTAAGTAATACAGACATCCATACATATTCTTATTCTATTTACGTGTGTATATTTTGGTTTCTTATTAATATCCTTATAATGGCGAATAAAAACATTTAAAAGAAACAAAAAATTTATATGTATGGTTTTTTCTGTGTTTCTTTACTCTCAGTCTTCACCAGACGGCCACTCTTCTCAAATTTTTCGCGATAAGTTTATCGCGATAAGCTGTTGTGAGTAATCGCGAATGAATTATTTGCATCGTTTTTCTCATTTATGAGAGGCCGACATCGGCAATGCTCGGACCTCTCATATTCGAGTGAGAGGAAATTTCTTTGCTATTTTCGATTGCATTCTGATAAATTTGTTTGCATTTTTCACTCCCGATAAAAGAATGCAAAAATAGATTTGGAATATTATCGATCGAGATAAATCTCATAAATGAATGAAAACGAATAATCATAAATGATAATTTTCGAACCCTGCACACATATAAATTCAAGGCCGTATTTTTTCTTAAATTGCTTAACTTTGACTATTTGTATGCAATGGCTTTGGATGGGGTATCAGTTTATTCAAAAATAAATAATTTAAAATTTAACCGATGAAAACTATCAACAAGCTAAGTCCAATAATATATTGTTATACATCGTTTTGAAAGTATACAAATGCCTTTTCAAAAATTGTTCAATTTATAGATAGGTCAAGCTATTAATAAATAATTACGAAAATAACGGCCTTTTGATATAAAAAAATTAAGGGTTCAGGAAATATACGGGACCTATTTTCATATTGTACTCGACCATCCCTACAACCTACACTAGGTTTTGTTAGGGGTGTATTTCATGATTTTTTTTGCTTGTAGCACCGTGGAATTAACTTTTTTTATGTTTCGTATTTGTGTATTAACATGAATTTATATGTTTTTATACATATATATTTTCTTTAAATAGCCAAAGAATGCTAAAATGTCTCTTGCCTATTTATATTTTGCCGACTGTAGATGAGTAAGCAGAAAATTCGCATTTCCTTTAGTTTCTATATCACATTTTTTAGAGAATATTTGGATGTTACTACATATTAGCGTGTGCCGAAAATCCGCTTTATTAGAATTTAGATTGGTAATAGCAAAAATATGGTTCATTATGCTTTAAAAAAAATCTGTGTGAAATGCGAAAATTTTTGGTCAATATTCTAAAAAAGTTGGTTTCTTAGCTAACTTCCATTCTCTACCAAAAAGGTCCATATACCAAATTATGTAGGACTAATACTTTCCAAGATTATTGCAATTTTAGTAAAAAATGGTATCAAATAATTTAGGTAGTAATTTATATTTTTTGAGCGTATTGAACTTTGATGGACTTCGGCGAGCCTAAGATATTGACCAAAAAACTCCAGATTGCACACAAATTTTTTTATTGAACCATATTTTTGCTATTACCAATCAAAATTCCAAAAAAAGGCGGATTTTCGACCCACAATAAGGGCAGGTAGATGTTAAAAAACCGATGTATGAGTTATTAATGGTTCTAAGAACTTTTATAAAAGCTTCCTTTTGAAAATTTGTAGTAAGTTTATATTCATGCGCTTATAAACAACTTTTTATTTTAACTCTAATTATAAGTTTATATATATACGCTTATAAAATGTTTTCTTTTGAACATCTATCTTCTATCTATATTAATAAAAATGTTGTGTTCGTATGTCACGGTCGTCAAAACTCGAGAACGGCTGGACCGATTTGAATAATTTTTTTTTTGTATTGTTCGGTATAATACCAGAACCAATGATATCGCAAAAAATTGGAGGGTTGCCACCTATTTGAAAATTTTTAAACCCAATTATATTGATAAAATAAATAAATTGTTACAATATGGGTATCAAATTAAATAGTTTTTAGAAAGATAACTGCTGGAAATATTTTTGACGAAGGTTCCCACCTATTTGAAAATTTTAACTCAGACAAATTGATAAAATAAATGAATTATTGCCATGCGGGTGTAAAACTAAAGAATTTTAAGAAGGCGTACAGCCGAAAATATGTTTGAAGAGTGTTGCCACCTGTTTGAAGATTTAACTATAGTACATCGATAAAATAAATGAAATATTACATTATGGGTATCAAATAAAAGGGGTTTAAGGAAGATACCTGTTGGAATTATTTTGGAGAAGGGTTGCCACCAATTTTTATATTTTAACTCAGTTAAATTGATAAAGTAAATTAAATATTGCCATGTGGATATCAAACTAAAGAATTTTAAGAAGGCTTACAGTCGAAAATATTTTAAAGGAGGGTTGCCACCTGATAAAAATAAAAAGCGCAATTTTATTGATAAACTAAATGATATATTACAATATAGATATTAAATTCAAGAGGTTTGAGAAAGATAGCTGCTGGAAATATTTTTGAGTAAAGTTGCCACATCTTTGAAAATTTAAACTCAGTTATTTTGATAAAATAAATGAAATACGGTAATTTGGGTATCAAACTTTAGATTTTT
>NW_023458597.1:26938-30753 GCF_013731165.1 Rhagoletis pomonella | reverse complement strand
AGTACCGAAAACAAAAAACTATCGCATGAAAGCTGTTTAAAAAATACTTAATGAAAACATAAAATTGGTGACACCATTCCCTAGCATTATAAATCAGTCAACTTTTAATCGTAAGCAATTTCGTTTGGGGTCGCCAAGGCCTACTACGTATATTGCGAGTAAAGAAATTTTGAATAACATGAGATAATATTATTATGATTATGATTATTTAAAATTTATTTATTTGTTTGTCTACAGAACTCTTTGTTACCGACTATTGAAATGAAATGAAAGTTTTAAATTGTATCAAATAGGACTTAGTTAAATAAACAAAAAAGATCGAGCTTAAATTGTATAATATTTACACTAAAATCAAGAGCACCACAGTAGCTATTGCATAATCGAGCACATCGTACGAGAATTTCATTAAATGCATAATTAGTCTTATTGTTTGACTGAGTAAATAAGTGATTAGTACTTAAAATATGAGGAGAAATATGACTCTGAAACAGATCAGATAGCTCACAGCACTTGTTATTGCCGTTGATGATGTTATATACAAAAATTAATGAGAAATACGCCCTTCTATCGCATAGGGATTGCAGCCCAAGTAATTTGCGGCGCCCTGTGTAGTGAATATGGTCAATTGGCCAGTCGATCTTATAGAAAACCATTTTTGTAAAAACCTTTTGAACTTTTTCAATTTTATTTGCGTGAACCTCATAGTAAGGATTCCATACTAGGGAGCAGTATTCAAGCCGAGATCTGACTAAGGCAACGTAAAGCGACTTCAGAGTTTGAGGGTCTTTAAAATCAGAGGAATTTCTTCTGATGAAACCAATCATTGCGAATGCTTTAGACACAATGTAGTCAATTTGTCGTGTGAATGAAGGCTTGGTGTCGTAAACAACGCCAAGATCTTTCATCTCGTAGCTACGGCTTATAATACAATTGTTCAAATTGTAACCATAATCAATCAAATTTGGCTTTCTAGTGTAAGTTACAGTGAAACATTTTTTAACATTCAGAAAAAGATTATTTATAGAGCACCATTGTTCGAATGCATGCAGATCGGATTGCAACTTTACGCTATCTGATAAGCTACGCAGCTCTAGCAGAAGTTTTACGTCGTCTGCAAACATCAGACAATTGGCGAACTTGAAATGATTCGGCAAGTCGTTTATAAAAAGAATGAATAGCAGTGGACCACAGTGAGTTCCTTGAGGTATGCCAGAACATGCCTCGACAAAAGTCTTTGATACGGAAGTGCCAATTTTTACGAATAGTTTTCTACCCTTCAGGAAACTAGCGAAGAAATCTAGGAGTTTACCAGCTTATACAACAGTATTGAATGGTCGACCTTATCGAAGGCCTTTGAAAAGTCAGTGTAAATTACATCTAACTGATCATGGTTTTTAAAAGCATTTATTATTTGGTTAGTAGCTAAGGGCAGGTTAGAGCAGGTCGAACGCCCGGGGACGAAACCATGTTGGTATCTACATATAAGATTGTCTACATGATTAAAGAGTTTTCTTTGGACTATGTTATCGAATAATTTTGCTATGGTACTCTGTTTCACTAAAGGTCTATAGTTACAGACATCGTTGCGATCACCTGATTTGTATATGGGTTCAATAGAGCTTAGTTTCCATGAGTCCATAAATACACCATGATTTATACATTTTTTGAACAGCAAGGACAAGAGTGGAGCCATAATATCAGCACATATTTTTAAGAAGTGAGAGGAAAATCCCTCACTATCAGTTTTAAAGCTAGATTTTAAATTAGAGATTGCTTGCAACACATCTTCCGCACATATTTCGAAAGAAGTAATGGCTTCCACTGGCAGTGGTGGGAGACTATGAAAAGATTTGGTCTCATACTTTTCGTACACTTTCTGGAAAAAGCTTGCAAACAGCTCGCATGACTCTTCAACCGTCTCAGAAATACTACCCTCATATTCTAAACTGGTTGGGAAGCCAGTTGTTTTCCTTTTTGAGTTAACGTACTGCCAAAAACTAGCAGGATTCAATTTAAGACTAGATTCAACAGAAAACATGTATTGCTTAAATAAAAAATTGTGAAGGACGTCAAATTCTTTTCTCAGTTTTAAAAATTTCAAACGATCACTTTCTAAATTGCTAGACTAAAACTTTTTGAAGGCTTTGTTCTTTGTGTTCTTTAGATTGCACAGTTTTGAATTAAACCATGGTGGTTTATTGCGCACGATTATGGATTTTACAGGCACGAACTTAGTTATTGCAAGCGAAAGATTCTTACACAACATTTGGTAACAAACTGTGTGATCGTCCGAAGTGCACAAGAACCCCCAGTCAGTTTCTTTAAGGACATTCTTAATTGCAACGTAATTTGCTTTAGAGTAATTAAACTCAGGCGCACGAATGCTCGATATGCTGTTGAAGTTATAAAACTGAAAATTAACAACTATAGCTTTGTGGTGTAACGTATTTTTTGAAATTGGAGTGACACATTCTTCGCAGGCAATTTTTAAGTTATTAGAAGCGAATATTAAATCTAAGATTCTGCAATTGTTATTTAAAATGGAGTTACATTGTTTAAGACCTTGGGATAATACTGAACTAATAACAAGAATATCTACATCTGATTTGATGTTATAAGGCAGTAGATTTTTGTCATGGTCTAACCATGATATGTTGCCTAAATTAAAGTCGCCTAAGTATATTATTTCATCAAACTTAACAGAATTCGTTATATAACTTAGGTTATCTAAATGTTTCTGATAAAGTGCTACATCATTATGATCAGGCATATATGAAAGTAAAAATATAATAGACTTATTATTTGCAAATTTTACACTAACCCAGACTTGATCAAGTCTGCCTGCAACACAATCCAGCTCAACAGATTTACTGCACAAGTCTGATCGAATCGCGAGTAAGACTCCACCGCCTTTATGAAGTCCTGTGGCATTCGAACAACGGTAATTTCGGTATGCATTATAGTAGCTATCGAAGAATTCAGTGGACATAAAATTTTCATTCAGCCATGTCTCGGTAATAGCAATGATATCGTATTCGTGTAGTGACACTTCGCGATAGAACTGAGCAGATTTAACGCGCATTCCACTCACATTTTGATAATATAGCGAATATTCAACACATGGTACATTTAAAAGAGATTTAGAACACGGCACGGCTCTTATGCGGCTGCATCTACGTTCCCCGCTTGGCGAAAAAACTTGAATGGGCGAATCGTTACGTTAGACGGCCAGATTTCTGGGTTTAAGAATTTGTCATAATGCGCCGAGGAAATCCCTAATTTGAAATTAACGTGCTTTAATGTTTTAACATCCACATTTTTCTTTATGAGCATATGACAAGATATTAGTTTTGAGTCAATAGCTGTATGCTTAGACACGTAAGCGATGATCTCTTCTGTGGTAACAGAAGGCTTAAATGATGAGAGGTGCAACCACTTTACTTTATCTGCGACGTCTAATTCAGCACTCGGATTGGAGCCAACGATTAGATGTGAATTCATCTTAAGCATTTCTGAGACGCAAGCAGCATGAGCAGAAGTAGCGACAATATGCGGCGGATCAGCAATGGTATCTCCTTCTGCAGAGACAAATGAGCGAACAATGCTGGCATATGATGTAGGTTTATGAGCGGCAGACTTAGAGACAGCAGCATTTGAAACAACATCAGCATTTGAAGCAGCAGCAGCATCAGTCGACGTTGCTGTACACAAATCAGCGACGGCTTTACATTGCTCGACTGGGGGAGCTGATGGAACATACTGCGAGTGATTCGAGAGAAAGATCTTACGGAAGATATACAGGCTTCTACGCATGG
>NW_023458597.1:20163-26838 GCF_013731165.1 Rhagoletis pomonella | reverse complement strand
AAGTAATTTGTGTACCAGCTCTTCGTTGATAATATGATCACTTCGTTGGATAAGATGTTGTAAATTCTATATTTATTTACAATGTTAGGATTTTGAATAAGTGGAAAGATTAAAAAAAATTCCCTAGTACAGCTTTCCCAAATACTTTTCGTTTGGAACCAGTTATGTAATATTTCATTTCAAGATTTTCCAAATACCTTTCGTTTGGCACCCATATTGTTCCTCAAACATATTTTCGATTGCAAGTCTTCTTAAAACTCTTTAGTTTGATACCCACATTGCAATATTTCATTTATTTAATCAATCGAAAACGGTCCACCCTAATGCTTAATAATATATGTACATATGTACGCATACATGTACACTAAAGTGGTCCAAATTGTATGTAAAAAAATAAGGTCGGATTTTTAATGCCGCCACCCCCTAGGATTGTTATATACCGAAAAAAATATACCCATATTTTTTATTTTGAAATAAAAAATAATTTAGGTAGTGCTCAAAGCGCTCAAAGTTTTCCATGTATTTTATATGGACAAAAAACATCTTTTCGTAGAAATAGTGCAGTATTCTTGAAAATCAATATTTTTCGATCGGAAAACTTTACTTATCTTCAGGAGACACCCAGTAATAATACTCAATTGTTTCTTTAACAATTTTTTCATGGTAACTATATTTTATAGGTCCTCAAAAGCCCTTAGAAAATGCAATGGGGGGACCAATAAAAAATCTTTAATAATAAAAAATGGTTAAATAAGCAATTGGATATTAGTCTCCTGAAGAGAACCATAGTTTCCCGGACGAAAAATATTGATTTTCAAGAGTTTTATACCATTTCTACGAAAAATTGTTTTTTCTCCATATAATATATATGGAAAACTTTGAACGCTTTGAGCACTCCCTAAATATTTTTTGATTTCAAAATAAAAAAATAGGGGTATATTTTTTTCGATATGGATCAATCCTAGAGTGTGCCGGCATTAAAACTCCGACTTTATTTTTTTGGACCACTCTAATGTACATATGTATTTATTAGAAACTGTCATAAATTTTTCCCGCCAAATTAACTATTTTTTAACTTCCCCTCCAAACAGTTTTACTGCTTTGAGGTTGAACTCAATTCTATTGAAAAGAGCGCGGGTACTTATTTTCCCGTATTCAACCAGGAACGGCCGTCAGCCACCACACATCGTCCGTACCCGCTCTACATTTGTACATATCCATAAAAAAATAATAATAAATCAAACATATTTGACAAGGGACTAATTTTTCGTTGGTTTATTTATTTAATCGCTTTATATTGAAAATACATTGGTGCAACATACTAAGCTTTCGAGTTAAATTTTTCAAAAAGGTAGCAACTCTCCTCAAAAATATTTCCAACAGTCATCTATCTTAAACTTCCTTAATTTAATACCTATATTTTAATAAGTAATTTATTTTATCAATTACGTAAATTTAGTTAAATTTTCAAACAGGTGGCAACCCTCCTCAAATATATTTTCGGCCGTAAACCTTAATATTGAAATACTTCATTTATATTTTTTTGTAATATAAATTATCCTGCTATGATACCGAAAAATACAAAAAAAAAATGATTGAACTCAGTTCAGCGGTTCTCGAGTTTCGATGACCGTGACAAAGGAACACAACATTTATTTTATATATAAATATAGATTTCTAAATCAAGATTTTTAAATGCCTTTAGTTTGGTACCGATATTGTAACATTTCATTTATTTTACCAATTTAATTGAGATAAATTTTCAACCAGGTGGCAACCCTCTTCCAAGAAACTTTCTACTGTAGGACTTTTAAAAAGTCTTTAGTTCGCTACCCACATTGCAATATTTCATTTGTTTAATCAATATAACTGAGTTAAAATTTTCAAATAGGTGGCAATCCTGCACAAAAGTATTTTCTACAGTTTTCTTTCCTCAACCTCTTTAATTTGATACCTATTTCAATTATATCGAGTCAAATTTTCAAACAGGTGGCAACCCTCCTCAGTCATATTTTCGGCTATAAGCCTTCTTAAAAATCTAAAGTTTGATACCCAAATTACCGTATTTCATTTATTTTAACAAAATAACTGAGTTTAAATTTTCAAAGATGTGGCATCTTTACTCAAAAATATATCCAGCAGCTATCTTTCTTAAACCTCTTGAATTTAATATCTATATTGTAATATATCATTTAGTTTATCAATAAAATTGCGCTTAATTTTTTAACAGGTGGCAACCCTCCTTTAAAATAGTTTCGACTGTAAGCCTTCTTAAAATTCTTTAGTTTGATATCCACATAGCAATATTTAATTTTTTAATATTTCCAACAGATATCTTTCTTAAACCTCTTTAATTGTATACCCATAATGTAATATTTCATTTATTTTATCGATGTACTTTGGTTAAATTTTCAAACATGTGGCAACACTCTTCAAACATATTTTGGGCTGTACGCCTTCTTAAAACTCTTTAGTTTTACACCCACATGGCAATAATTCATTTATTTTATCAATTTGTCTGAGTTAAAATTTTCAAATAGGTGGCAACCCTCATCAAAAATATTTCCAGCAGTTATCTATCTTAAAACTCTTTAATTTGATACCCATATTGTAATAATTTATTTATTTTATCAATATAATTGGGTTTAAAAATTTTCAAATAAGTGGCAACCCTCCAATTTTTTGCAATATCATTGGTTCTGGTATTAGACCGAACAATCAAAAAAAAAAATTATTCAAATCGGTGCAGCCGTTCTCGAGTTTTGACGACCGTGACATACGAACACAACATTTTTATTAATATAGAATCTTATTATAGAAGATAGAAGATGTATGTTTGGTTTTTGTACGGCTGCTAGTACCACTTTATATGAATTCGCTACTCTTCTACGCGAGAATCTGAAATGTGCTACTCTTCCACGCAGAAATCTGAAATGTGCAAGTCTTCCACGCAAATAGTGAAATGTGCTACTCTTCCACGCAAAATTCTGAAATGTGCTACTTTTCCACGCAAATAGTGAAGTGTGCTAGTCTTCCACGCGAAAATCTGAAATGTGCTACTTGTCGACGCGAATAATGAAATGTGCTAGTCTTCGACGTGAATAGTGAAACGCACTAGTCTTCCACGGTAATTTGAGATGTGCTGCTCTTGGTTGGGAGCGACGATATACTCTCATATAAGCACCTACAACTATGTTCACATATAAATATTATCTCAATTAAAGCTCGTTTTTTTTAATCACCCCGTTTACACAGGAAAATCTCAGATTATTAGCCGTCAAATTTGTGGTGCTTGTTATTCTCACATCACTGGGACCTGGTCAACAGGCGACTCTGGGCCGTCTATAAGGAGGTTCTAGGGGAAAACCCAGGACCACCCCCCAGTTGTGCGGACGACGGTTGGTTCCAAAACCGCGTCAAACTGACAAGGTGCGCGGACCAGAGATCCGTCGACCTATACACCCTGGCCATCAGTCGCGTAGGCGAGGTCTAGCTGGGTGCACGCCTTGAGGTGATAAAGCGGGAAGACATTCCCAATCGGCCCAGATCCAGGGCCTGGATTGCAGACTTCCACACGGACCCACAGGAAGTGCTGGAATGGATACGCATGGGCAACCCCGAGCTACCCACCCACGACTGCAAGGTAGCAAAGATAGGCGATATCGATGGCAAGCGAAGGTTAGCGGTAATAGTCCTCAACGAGGAATCAGTTGAACCGCTAGCCAACCAACACTGGAGGATAAATTATGGCTTCCAAGCCTTGAACCTCCATGTTTATCGGCAGGACGTGTCAGGGAAACAACACCCTACCGACGAAGCGAACGCAGCGGAAAGTGCTACTGACGACGAAGTGGCATCCACCTCCGGAATGGTAGGCGAACTCTTCGAGAGGGTGACTCTAGAATAGGGGGCGGGGGACCACTCCGACTTTTCCGACACCATGGTGGAAGGAGAAGGGGAGGATATCCTCCCCCTTTCTGACGAAGAGGACGTCAACCAGACTGTGGTTGGCTGTCCAGCAGCAACACGCGAAACTGATGGTGGGGATAGTTCAGATTAATCTCCATCACTGCAAGGCGGCCTCAGCCGCACCTCTCCTCCCTCTCGCCGAAAGAGAAGAGGAGATCGCACTCATCCAGGAGCCTTGGGTCATAAAAGATCGGGTTTGTGGATTGGATATGAAAGGATATAAGCTGTTCTATGTAACTGACAAAGGCAAACCCAGGTCGTGCATATTGATAAAAAAGTGTATTAATGCATTTCTCTTGATACAGTTTAGCGATGCGGACAACGTCATCATAGCAGTGGAATCAGGCGGAAGGTCTATTTGGCTGGCCTCCACATACATGGCCCACGACGCAGACACACTACCTCCACCACAATCCTTAAGGAGCGCGGTAATGGAGGCTTCTAGACGCGGCACTCCGATGGTCATAGGAGCGGACGCGAATGCCCATCATCACATATGGGGCAGCTCAGATACAAATGAACGCGGTGAGTCGATATTCGAATTCATTATGTGCAATAACTTACAGGTTAGCAACGTAGGTGATACCCCTACCTTTGTGACGGCTGTTAGAAGTGAGGTCCTTGACATTACATGTGTCAATGAGCAGGGGGCAGAACTCTTGAATGACTGGAGAGTCTCAAAAGACAATTCCTTTTCAGATCACATGTACGTCGTTTATAACCTATACGTACCAGTAAGAAAACAACAAGCGGTCTTAAACCGCAGAAAAACAAATTGGAAAAAATTTGAAACAATCTTTTCTAATAATATTTCCGACCTCACAAATCAAATAAACTCGGCACATCAACTTGATAACGTCGTAGACGATATAACTAAAGCATTTCATCGTACAGCAAAATTAGCCTGCCCAATCGGGGCAACAAGTAGGAAACCAAAACCTCCATGGTGGTCCACTGAAATTGCAACCCTCAGAAGGGAATGCAGATCAAAATTTAATGAAGCTAAGAGATCCAACTCTTGGAGTGAATTTAAAGACTTTAAGTATGCAATAAGAGACGCTAAGCGCTCCTCATGGAGGAACTTCTGTCAGAAGATAGAAAGTACTTCGGAGGCCAGCAGACTGCGCAAAATACTATCTATGAGTCCCAGCAATATTAGCTATCTCATCAAGGAGGATGGTGATTGGACAACCAGCAGCGAAGAAACTCTAGAGCTTCTTGTACAGACGCACTTTCCGGGTTGCCTCCACAGTAGAGTCACAAATACCCGAATCATAGGCAACCATGATGACATTCCAGCGAATATCATTACCGAGGAGAACATAAAGAGTGCTGTAAGCAGCTTCCAACCGTTTAAATCTCCGGGACCAGACGCAATTATTCCCGCTGACTTACAGCATACAGCAGGAATGATTGCACCCGTACTCGTACCAGTCTTTGAAGCAGTGTTACGACTGAATTATATACCCCACAAATGGGAGGAGGTAAGAGTAGTTTTCATTCCCAAGGCAGGGAAAACTACACACACGAGACCAAAACACTTCAGACCAATTAGTCTGTCGTCTTTCCTGTTGAAATCTCTAGAGAGACTAATAGATGGGCACATTAGAGACAAGGTGGGCAGCAACCTTTCGGCAGCCCAACATGCCTACAACAAAGGGAGATCAATCGAAACAGCACTCCATTCTTTAGTGCACACAATCGAAAGATAACTTTACTACAAAGAATACACCCTCGTGGCCTTCCTGGACATCGAGGGTGCTTTCAACAATGTATCTCCTGCAGCGATTATCTCATCTCTGATAAATCAGGGAGTAAGCAATTCACTAACCTCATTTATTGAACGAATGTTAATTGGCCGAGAAATAAGCGCAGGATTAGGTGAATCAGTAATAAAAAGGTTCCCCGTCAGGGGTACAACCCAGCGGGGAGTAATATCACCGCTCCTGTGGAACATAGCAGTAGACAGCCTTCTTCGGGAACTTGAAGACATTGGCGATCAGATAATTGCATACGCCGACGATATTGTAATAGCTATCTCGGGTAAACATCTCTCAACATTGACAGATCTGATCCAAAGATCCCTCAACAACTATCCCTGTGGTGTAACAGGCGAGGACTGGAAGTGAATCCTGAAAAAACAGACCTTGTGCTGTTCACCAGGAAGCACAAGATACCTGATCTCGGGAACATAACTCTAGAGGGCAACACCCTCGCAATAAAGGAAGAGACCAAATATCTAGGTCTCATAGTAGATAGGAAACTAAACTGGGGGCCCAACGTTGCAGATAGAGTGCGCAAAGCAACAGTGGCACTATATTCCTGCAGCAGAGCAATAGGGAAAAATGGGGGATGGAACCCAAAATAATACACTGGCTATACACGGCGGTGGTTAGGCCAATTCTCTATCACGGTATAGTGGTATGGTGGAACACCCTTGGGAAAGGGGTAAACTTCAAAAAAAAATGACAAGGTTCAAAGGCTTGCGTCCACACTCATAACTGGTGCGATGAGAACAACACCATCCAAGGTACTGTATGCCCTACTGAATTTTCTTCCGGTGGACCTACATGCCAAACAAGTCGCAAGTAGCGCGGCAATTCGAATGAACATTCTAAATAAGTGGTCAAATAGCAGTTATGGTCACGGTAGAATATTAACGGAGTTTCCGGGGCTACCCGGATTGGTGGACTATGCACTTCCGGA
>NW_023458597.1:19659-20063 GCF_013731165.1 Rhagoletis pomonella | reverse complement strand
AAACCGGTTTCGGCGTTGTGCCATCTTCAGTGTCATTTTTCGTTCTGCATAATTTTTGTTGGTTGCTCGTATTTATACTCCTTGTTAACTACCTCTTTCTTTTGTTAGGTACGCATTATGCAGAACAAAAATGACACTGAAGATGGCACAACGCCGAAACCGGTTTGTCTCCAAACCAAATTTGACAAGGGATGACGGAAATTCGTTCCATAATACATCATACACCCACCCTGTCGGAAACAACAACAACCAAAAAGGAAATTCATTTATGCTTTAATTGTATTGAATTTATTTTACTGAGCAACTCAATGTCGCTTTGTAGGTTCTTTTACAATTGAATTCTTAGCCTAACATATCGGGGTATTTATGGGAAATAATTGCTGCATAAGCATAAATAATATTAT
>NW_023458597.1:17821-19559 GCF_013731165.1 Rhagoletis pomonella | reverse complement strand
AACCAGTATCCGTTTGGGCCAACAGTTCAGATAGCGTCTAAAAATATCAAAAACAAACTTTCAAAAACCGGAGGATACATTTTTGTAAATACTGTTTACTCACCTTTCCTCCAAAGATATTCTGTTCCTTCTGATTCTCTCTGGTTAGATTCTATATTTAAATACAAAACCAAATATGAATATTTTAAAATATATGCATATATATATATATATAAAGCCAAGTCGTTTGTCTTTGAGTTTGGAGGGGTTCTTCGCTACCTTTATATAAAGTTAGCAAAACACCTTATATCTAAAAAAAATACCAGAGCGACAAAATTATTTTTTTTCACAACTAATTAACGGCAAAAAAACGGCAAATTCATGGGTATATGCGACATTTTTTGCCTGATGTTGTTTCGCTAACTTTATACACATACACTTTATACAAGAGCTACTTTCTTCAGAGTTTGGAGCATAAACTGTCTCACATATGCTATATCTATGCCCATAATCAATGTTTACGTTTTTTTTCGCTTTGCAAAATGTAAATTACTTTTGAGCGTTTTGGAATTAAACTATAAATATCATGACTTTCCAGATGACGCTTAAATGTAGCAAACCGAGAGAATAACTTATTACACTTGTTTTGGACGCATGTTTTTGCATCTGCTTTATTAAGAATATGAACGTTTTTTAGATGTGTTATATACAAATCTGTCGTGACAAAAATATTGTCACACTTAAAACACAAAAACATTTTGTATATATATTTAAAGCTTATCGGAAAAGTAGTTCAAAAGTAAGCTTAGATACGCTGCTCGGGCGTTATTAGGAGTAATTATATCATAAATAAATATTTGTACAAATGTCCAAGCCAAAATGCAAGGATCTGGATATTTTAGATTAAGACGTTGGAAAAACTTGAACGTACAATGAAAAGCGGTTAGAAATGATTCAAACTTTAAAAACACTTTTTCAAAGTAAACATAAAAACATTTCTCACTGTCGAACCCTTCGGCTATGATCAACGGCTGCAAAGATGTCTTGAGGCTTAAGCATTTCGCTTCTAACTCTTCGATTTTTACATATGTAGATATAGCTGATGTTAGCTATTGGAACGACAAAGAATTGGTTCGCATCCAGTATTGAAAAAGATTTGCCACCAAAACCTTTTGATGGAATCACAGTGTTTAATAGCTACAGCAAGACATGATTTTGTTGATCTGATGAAAATGAAGAAAAATATTTAGACTTTTGAATTGTCTTACTCTGAAGTGCACATAGATATGAATTTATATATGTACCTACCAATATTTCCAGACTCCTCTGCTTCTTTTACTAATTCTTTAGAAAGGGGATTAATAGATTTTGTATAGTAATATCTTGTCAAGACATCTCTGAAAGATTCCCACTTTTCTTTTAGCTTATTTTGTTTGCCCGGATTTTTAATTTCAAAATCAATGTTGATCTGAAGAAGAAAGATAACTTATAATTCATGTACAGTCAATTAATAAAGTTTAAATGCAGAGAGTTCCTTGCAATACGGGAAACTGTTTATTAAATATTTTGTTTTTTGCTAAACTAAAATTGATTGGGCTAAAAACTGCGTACTAAACTTTTTTCTAAAGAGTGAGAGTTTTCCTCAATTTTGCACAAGGTTTAGAGCTCTGATTTTTGGAATTGTGTTATAGAATTAACCATATTTTTCCAAAAACCTTTATTTTAAAAACATTACCAAGTCTGGTGCCCGTGCATCTTT
>NW_023458597.1:13040-17721 GCF_013731165.1 Rhagoletis pomonella | reverse complement strand
ATTGTCTAAGCTTCTGCGGCATATAACAGCTCGGGCATGATGAGTGATTTATAGAGTGCGGTTTTTGTA
Organism: Rhagoletis pomonella; assembly: GCF_013731165.1. Taxonomy (NCBI): domain Eukaryota; kingdom Metazoa; phylum Arthropoda; class Insecta; order Diptera; family Tephritidae; genus Rhagoletis; species Rhagoletis pomonella. Next base: position 17,652 of record NW_023458597.1, on the reverse strand, counting down.
CGTCGATAAAGGACTTTACTCCCCAATTGCCTACTAAGTCCAAAGCAGCACCTGTTGGCAAGAGTAATTCTGTGTGGGTTTTCCATGCTGATATTTTTATCGGTGATAGTGCTGGTTCCCTAGTAAATGAAATTCTCCACTTTCCCGAAATTATAACTGTCAGTGACGTGGGTTCTATGGCGCGAACGCGGTGACTGGAGATACTTCGTCTTGTCCTCGTTTACCACCAGGCGCATTCGCTTTGCTTCCTTATCCAGCTTGGAAAAGGCAGAAGAGACTTCGCTATTTTTGTTACAGTTGATGTCGATGTCATCGGCACACGCCAGAAACTACACGCCCTTGTAAAAAAAATGTTCCTTCATGGTTCAGTTCTGCAGCTCTTATTATCTTAACATTTGGATCATGCGATCGTAAATGCTTTTCTAGGAGTTCACAATAGTAATGATAATCATAATCATAATAATATTATCTCATGTTATTCAAAATTTCTTTACTCGCAATATACGTAGTATGCCTTGGCGACCCCAAACGAAATTGTTACGATTAAAAGTTGACTGATTTATAATACTAGGGAATGGTGTCAACAATTTTATGTTTTCATTAAGTACTTTTTAAACAGCTTTCATGCGATAGTTTTTTGTTTTCGGTACTCTTTTATCATTTTGTTATTTGTTTCAGTAGTCTATAGCCGACTTCAAAAAAAAGGAGAAGGTTACCAATTCGTCGGATTTTTTTTTATGCATGTTACCGCATAACTTTGGACCACGTCAACCGATTTCCAGGTGATCCCATACTAATTTGGTTTAGATCCGATCATTGGATCATGAAAAAATTAACGGTACTATTACACTTTTATATGAGAATTGGAGTCGGTGTGTTGTTTGCTTAAAAGTTACTTGTTTATGAATTTTTTACATTAAGTAATATGTGTACCAGCTCTTCGTTGATAATATGACCACTTCGTTTGATAAGATGTTGTAAATTCTATATTTATTTACAATGTTCGGATTTTGGATAAGTGGAAAGATTTAAAAAAATTCCCTAGTAAAGCTTTCCCAAATACTTTTCGTTTGGAAACAGTTATGTAATATTTCATTTGATTTCAATATTTTCAGTCCCATAATCCCATAAAAAATATTTCCAAATCAAGATTTTTCAAATACCTTTCGTTTGGCACCCATATTGTTCCTCAAACATATTTTAGATTGTAAGTCTTCTTAAAACTCTTTAATTTGATACCCACATTGCAATATTTCATTTATTTAATCAATCCAAAACGGTCCACCCTAATTCTTAATAATATATGTACATATGTACGCATACATGTACACTAAAGTGGTCCAAAAATGTATGTAAAAAAATAAGGTCGAATTTTTAATGCCGCCACCCCCTACGATTGTTATATACCGAAAAAATATACCCATATTTTTTATTTTGAAATAAAAAATAATTTAGGGAGTGCTCAAAGCGCTCAAAGTTTTCCATGTATTTTATATGGAGAAAAAACATCTTTTCGTAGAAATAGTGTAGAATTCTTGAAAATCAATATTTTTCGATCGGAAAACTTTACTTGTCTTCAGGAGATTCCCAGTAATAATACCCAATTGTTTCTTTAACAATTTTTTCATGGTAATTATATTTTATAGGTCCTCCAAAGCCCTTAGAAAATGTAATGGGGGGACCAATAAAAAATCTTTAATCATAAAAAATGGTTAAATAAACAATTGGATATTAGTCTCCTGAAGAGAACCATAGTTTTCCGGACGGAAAATATTGATTTTCAAGAGTTGTATACCATTTCTACGAAAAATTGTTTTTTCTCCATATAAAATACATGGAAAACTTTGAACGCTTTGAGCACTCCCTAAATATTTTTTGATTTCAAAATAAAAAAAATAGGGGTATATTTTTTTCGATATGGGACAATCCTAGGGTGTGCCGGCATTAAAACTCCGACTTTATTTTTTTGGACCACTCTAATGTACATACAGTATCGGTCATATCTATAGCACGCCATTTCAAAGTGATATTGCGTGCAACTTATGTTTATTTATTTATTTTTGAGAATTTTCAATTAAAATACAGTTCTTTCTCTAACAAACCCCATATAAATCCAAGTTTAACAGTTTGTAGAAAACTTCAAAAAAGTGCAACAAATTTTCACCTAAATTTCAAACTTTTTGCTCAGAAGTGTTTGAATTTTTCTGAATACACAGTTTTATAGCCCAATGAATTTTAGTCTGATAATGTGCAAGTTTCAAGTGACTGAAAGTTACCGTTGATTTTTTAGAATTTTTTTCTCCAAAGGTGTTGCGGCTTTCCTCCATATACAAATAAATTGAGTTTATTCATTATATGGCAGCCAATGCGACAAAAAAAATCTAAAAAATTAACGGTACTTCGTACCTACTTGAAATTTGCACATTATCAGACTAAAATTGTAGGGGCTAAAAAACTGTGTACTCGAAAAAAATCTAACACTTCCGAGAAAAAAGTTTGAAACTTAGGTGAAAATTTGTTGCACTTTTTTGAAGTTTTCTATAAATTGTTAAACTTGGGTTTATATGGGGTTTGTTAGAGAAAGAACTGTATTTTAATTGAAAATTCTTAAAAATAAATAAATAAACATAAGTGGCACACAATATCACTTTGAAATGGCGTGCTATAGATATGACCGATTCTGCATGTATTTATTAGAAACTGTCATAAATTTTTCCCGCCAAATTAACTATTTTTTAACTTCCCCTCCAAACAGTTTTACTGCTTTGAGGTTGAACTCAATTCTATTGAAAAGAGCGCGGGTACTTATTTTCCCGTATTCAACCAGGAACGGCCGTCAGCCACCACACATTGTCCGTACCCGCTCTACATTTGTACATATCCATAAAAAAATAATAATAAATCAAACATATTTGACAAGGGACTAATTTTTCGTTGGTTTATTTATTTTATCGCTTTATATTGAAAATACATTGGTGCAACATACTAAGCTTTCGAGTTAAATTTTTCAAAAAGGTGGCAACTCTCCTCAAAAATATTTCCAACAGTCATCTATCTTAAACTTCTTTAATTTAATACCTATATTTTAATAAGTAATTTATTTTATCAATTACGTAAATTTAGAAAAATTTTCAAACAGGTGGCAACCCTCCTCAGGCATATTTTCGGCTATAAGCCTTCTTAAAAATCTAAAGTCTGATACCCAAATTACCGTATTTCATTTATTTTATCAAAATGACTGAGTTTAAATTTTCAAAGATGTGGCAACTTTACTCAAAAATATTTCCAGCAGCTATCTTTCTTAAACCTCTTGAATTTAATATCTATATTGTAATATATCATTTAGTTTATCAATAAAATTGCGCTTTTTATTTTTATCAGGTGGCAACCCTCCTTTAAAATATTTTCGACTGTAAGCCTTCTTAAAATTCTTTAGTTTGATATCCACATGGCAATATTTAATTTACTTTATCAATTTAACTGAGTTAAAATTTAAAAATTGGTGGCAACCCTTCTTCAAAATATTTCCAACAGATATCTTCCTTAAACATCTTTTATTTGATACCCATAATGTAATATTTCATTTATTTTATCCATGTACTTTAGTTAAATTTTGAAACAGGTGGCAACACTCTTCAAACACATTTTCGGCTGTACGCCTTCTTAACACTCTTTAGTTTTACACCCACATGGCAATAATTCATTTATTTTATCAATTTGTCTGAGTTAAAATTTTCAAATAGGTGGCAATCCTCGTCAAAAATATTTCCAGCAGTTACCTTTCTTAAAACTCTTTAATTTGATACCCATATTGTAATAATGTATTTATTTATCAATATAATTGGGTTTAAAATTTTTCAAATGGGTGGCAACCCTCCAATTTTTTGCGATATCATTGGTTCTGGTATTATACCGAACAAAACAAAAAAACATTATTCAAATCGGTTCAGCCGTTCTCGAGTTTTGACGACCGTGACATACGAACACAACATTTTTATTAATATAGACTAGCTGTACCCTGCTACGCTTTGCTGTGGCATATTTCTCTTATATGGACGATAAATTATTAACGAAACAAAGCATACGTTTCATATGTGTTTGGTTTTGTAATAAGTACTCGTGTGCACACAATATTTGTTATATTTCCATTCTCTGCATAGATATCAAGGATATCTGGTTTGCGGACACAGGAACACGCAACATCTGAGAAGCAATCCGCATCTAAATCTAAACCATACTTTTCCAAAGTTCTGAATTTAGTTTTTTGGTAAACTTTTTTCATACCGGATGCTCTGGAAATATTGCACGTGGGATTTTCGATGATTTAAATGTTCAATGGCAGCTAAAGAGCTGAATTGGCAATATTTCCACCTAGTAATAATGTCGCAGCAATTCCAGACGAAGCGATGGCTAAGGTAATGTAATTATTTGATCGGACCGTTGCCAGAATCCATCTGATAAGAAATATTTTGCTAGTTACTCCTGGCGCATCCAAGAAAATGGTCCCCCAACTCCGTCATTTATCATTTGCATATTCTTCTTCTACTTTGGCTGTGTAACCGCCCAAGCCATTTTGGCCGAGCTCCACAAAGAACGCCAGTCATTTCTCTCT
>NW_023458597.1:10329-12940 GCF_013731165.1 Rhagoletis pomonella | reverse complement strand
TTTGGACCACGTCAACCGATTTCCAGGTGATCCCATACTAATTTGGTTTAGATCCGATCATTGGATCATGAAAAAATTAACGGTACTATTACACTTTTATATGAGAATTGGAGTCGGTGTGTTGTTTGCTTAAAAATTACTTGTTTATGAATTTTTTACATTAAGTAATTTGTGTACCAGCTCTTCGTTGATAATATGATCACTTCGTTTGATAAGATGTTGTAAATTCTATATTTATTTACAATGTTCGGATTTTGGATAAGTGGAAAGATTTAAAAAAATTCCCTAGTAAAGCTTTCCCAAATACTTTTCGTTTGGAACCAGTTATTTAATATTTCATTTAATTTCAATATTTTCAGTCTTTACTTTTAGATAGATGATAATCCTATAAAAAATATTTCCAAATCAAGATTTTTCAAATACCTTTCGTTTGGCACCCATATTGTTCCTCAAACATATTTTCGATTGTAAGTCTTCTTAAAACTCTTTAGTTTGACACCCACATTGTAATATTTCATTCATTTAATCAATCCAAAACGGTCCACCCTAATGCTTAATAATATATGTACATATGTACGCATACATGTACACTAAAGTGGTTTAAAAATGTATGTAATAAAATAAGGTCGGATTTTTAATGCCGCCACCCCCTAGGATTGTTATATACCGAAAAAAATATACCCTTATTTTTTATTTTGAAATAAAAAATAATTTAGGTAGTGCTCAAAGCGCTCAAAGTTTTCCATGTATTTTATATGGAAAAAAAACATCTTTTCGTAGAAATAGTGTAGAATTCTTGAAAATCAATATTTTTCGATCGGAAAACTTTACTTATCTTCAGGAGATTCCCAGTAATAATACTCAATTGTATCTTTAACAACTTTTTCATGGTAACTATATTTTATAGGTGCTCCAAAGCCCTTAGAAAATGCAATGGGGGGACCAATAAAAAATCTTTAATCATAAAAAATGGTTAAATAAACAATTAGATATTAGTCTCCTGAAGAGAACCATAGTTTTTCTGTCGAAAAATATTGATTTTCAAGAGTTTTGTACCATTTCTACGAAAAATTGTTTTTTCTCCATATAAAATACATGGAAAACTTTGAACGCTTTGAGCACTCCCTAAATATTTTTTGATTTCAAAATAAAAAAATAGAGGTATATTTTTTTCGATATGGATCAATCCTAGGGTGTGCCGGCATTAAAACTCCGACTTTATTTTTTTGGTACACTCTAATGTACACATGTATTTATTAGAAACTGTCATAAATTTTCCCGCCAAATTAACTATTTTTTAACTTCCCCTCCAAACAGTTTTACTGCTTTGAGGTTGAACTCAATTCTATTGAAAAGAGCGCGGGTAATTATTTTCCTGTATTCAACCAGGAACGGCCGTCAGCCACCACACATCGTCCGTACCCGCTCTACATTTGTACATATCCATAAAAAATGATAATAAATCGAACATATTTGACAAGGGACTAATTTTTCTTTGGTTTATTTATTTTATCGTTTTATATTGAAAATACATTGGTGCAACATACTAAGCTTTCGAGTTAAAATTTTCAAAAAGGTGGCAACTCTCCTCAAAAATATTTCCAACAGTCATCTATCTTAAACTTCCACTGAAACTTCGGTTCCTATTGAACGACATGTCTAAGCCAGCGGAGCCGCTCTATATACATTTGGTTATAAAGCTCATACAACTCATCGTTCCATCGTCTACGGTAACATAGTCTCCTATGCGTAGAAGCCTGTATATCTTCCGTAAGATCTTTCTCTCGAATACTCCAAGAGCCGCCTCAAAAAATGTTGTCATTTTCTAAGCTTCTGCGGCATATAACAGCTCGGGCATGATGAGTGACTTATAGAGTGCGGTTTTTGTACGTCGAGAAAGGACTTTACTCCCCAATTGCCTACTCAGTCCAAAGCAGCACCTGTTGGCAAGAGTAATTCTGCGTGGGTTTTCCATGCTGATATTTTTATCGGTGATAGTGCTGGTTGCCTAGTAAATGAAATTCTCCACTTTCCCGAAATTATAACTGTCAACAGTGACGTGGGTTCCAAGGCGCGAACGCGGTGACTGGAGATACTTCGTCTTGTCCTCATTTACCACCAGGCGCATTCGCTTTGCTTCCTTATCCAGCTTGGAAAAGGCAGAGAAGACTTCGCTATTTTTGTTACCGTTGATGTCGATGTCATCGGCACACGCCAGAAACTACACGCCCTTGTAAAAAAATGTTCCTTCATGGTTCAGTTCTGCAGCTCTTATTATCTTAACATTTGCATCATGCGATCGTAAATGCTCTTCTGCTTTCGCTTTAATTTGGGAATCCTTGATTGGGAATAGGAGTTCACAATAGTAATGATAATCATAATAATATTATCTCATGTTATTTAAAATTTCTTTACTCGCAATATACGTAGTAGGCCTTGGCGACCCCAAACGAAATTGCTTACGATTAAAAGTTGACTGATTTATAATGCTAGGGAATGGTGTCAACAATTTTATGTTTTCATTAAGTATTTTTTAAACAGCTTTCATGCGATAGTTTTTAGCCGACTTCAAAAAAAAGGAGAAGGTTATCAATTCGTCGGATTTTTTTTT
>NW_023458597.1:4227-10229 GCF_013731165.1 Rhagoletis pomonella | reverse complement strand
TAAGCAATTTCGTTTGGGGTCGCCAAGGCCTACTACGTATATTGCGAATAAAGAAATTTTAAATAACATGAGATAATTTTATCATGATTATGATTATCATTACTATTGTGAACTCCTATTCCCAATCAAGGATTCCCAAATTAAAGCGAAAGCAGAAGAGCATTTACGATCGCATGATGCAAATGTTAAGATAATAAGAGCTGCAGAACTGAACCATGAAGGAACATTTTTTTTACAAGGGCGTGTAGTTTCTGGCGTGTGCCGATGACATCGAAATCAACGGTAAAAAAAAATCTCTTCTGCCTTTTCCAAGCTGGATAAGGAAACAAAGCGAATGCGCCTGGTGGTAAACGAGGACAAGACGAAGTATCTCCAGTCACCGCGTTCGCGCCTTGGAACCCACGTCACTGTTGACAGTTATAATTTCGGGAAAGTGGACAATTTCATTTACTAGGGAACCAGCACTATCACCGATAATAATATCAGCATGGAAAACCCACGCAGAATTACTCTTGCCAACAGGTGCTGCTTTGGACTGAGTAGGCAATTGGGGAGTGAAGTCCTTTCTCGACGTACATAAACCGCACTCTATAAGTCACTCATCATGCCCGAGCTGTTATATGCCGCAGAAGCTTAGACAATGACAACATTTTATGAGGCGGCTCTTGGAGTATTCGAGAGAAAGATCTTACGGAAGATATACAGGCTTCTACGCATGGGCGACGATGTTACCGTAGACGATGGAACGATGAGTTGTATGAGCTTTACAACCAAATGTACATAGTGCAGCGAATGTATATAGAGCGGCTCCGCTGGCTTAGACATGTCGTTCAATAGGAACCGAAGTTTCAGGTGTAAAAGAATTCAACTCGCAAGCCGATGGTGGTAGCAGGCGAATAGGAAGCACCCATGGCAATGGAGAGACCAAGTTGGCATAGAGAGAAATGACTGGCGTTCTTTGTGGAGCTCGGCCAAAATGGCTTAGGCGGTTACAAAGCCAAAGTAGAAGAAGAATATGCAAATGATAAATGACGGAGTTGGGGGACCATTTTCTTGGATGCGCCAGGAGGAACTAGCAAAATATTTCTTATCAGATGGATTCTGGCAACGGTTCGATCAAATAATTACATTACCTTAGCCATCGCTTCGTCTGGAATTGCTGCGACATTATTACTAGGTGGAAACATTGCCAATTCAGCTCTTTAGCTGCCATTGAACATACAAATCATCGAAAATCCCACGTGCATTATTTCCAGAGCATCCGGTATGAAAAAAGTTTACCAAAAAATTAAATTCATTGTTTAGGATGAGTGCACCATGGCACATAAAAAATCGTTTGAGGCTTTTGATCCATTGTTGCGGGATTTGCGTGGAAACGTTCAACCATTCGGGATATTGCTCGCAGGAGATTTTACGAAAACATTGTCTGTAGTTTCTCAAATAACACGAGAGATAAATGCTTGCCTGAAATAGTCAACATTGCGACAAGACGAACATACATACACTGCAGCTGAAGTATTCGCGCGACAATAACTGGACATTGGGAACGCAAAGCTGCCAGTCAATGAGAGATTAAGACGAATTTTATGGCCTGATAATTTTTGTAAATTAGAAACATCGAAAGGAGAACTGCTCGAAAGAATGTTTCTTTATTAAGAAAATTAATTTTAGGAATCACGATTGGCTCAGTGAACGGGCTATTCTTGCTGCGAAGAATACGGAGGCCTATCAACTAAATAATAGTGGTATTGACAACAGTCGTTGCTTGAGCTGATCAGCTCTTTTACTAGACTGCCAGACCACTTGCTCACTGTGGTGAATACCACTAATGTTATTCAATCCAGCATTCAACGTGAGGAAATAGCATATACGTCGATAAACACCGTTGTGGAAAAAGACCATCCAACGAAATTTTTAAACTCGATTAATCTTCCAGGGAGACCTCACATACTGAAATTAAAAATAGGTTTGACAGTTATCATGTTACGGAATATTAATCAGCGAAAACTCTGCAACGGAATGCGACTCGCAGTTAAGAAATTGGTGAAGAACGTAATGTAAGAAAAGATTTTAACGTGGCCTTTCAAAGGTGAAGAGTTCCCATGATTCCATTTAATGATGATGATTCAATTTAAAAGGTTTGAATTCCCAATTCGATTGACATTCGGAATCACAATCAATAATGCTCCAGGTCGAACTTTGGAAAAGTATGGTTTAGATTTAGATGCGGATTGCTTCTCAGATGTTGCGTGTTCCTGTGTCGGCAAACCAGATATCCTTGATATCTATGCAGAGAATGGAAAAATAACAAATATTGTGTGCACACGAGTACTTATTACATAACCAAACACATATGAAACGTATGCTTTGTTTCGTTAATAATTTGTCGTCCATATAACAGAAATATGCCACAGCAAAGCGTGACAGGGTACAGCTAATCTATATTAATAAAAATGTTGTGTTCGTATGTCACGGCCGCCAAAACTCGAGAACGGCTGGACCGATTTGAATAATTTTTTTTGTATTGTTCGGTATAATACCAGAACCAATGATATCGCAAAAAATTGGAGGGTTGCCACCTATTTGAAAATTTTTAAACCCAATTATATTGATAAAATAAATAAATTGTTACAATATGGGTATCAAATTAAAGAGTTTTTAGAAAGATAACTGCTGGAAATATTTTTGACGAGGGTTCCCACCTATTTGAAAGTTTTAACTCAGACAAATTGATAAAATAAATGAATTATTATTATTATTATTTATTTATTACAGCTCTCTTGAGCCTAATTCATTACAATATATGTAGACTTAACCTAGTTATTTAATATTACATTGCTTAAGCCTAATAAAATCATTTGGAAGGGCATTCATACATGTCAATTACAAGTTGAAATTACGGAACAATAGTAAACGGAAAACAGATATAAAGTAATACATTACATTATATTGGGATAGATTTACAAAATTCAAACAACTTTCTTTTAAACTCATTGATGTTTTTACATTGCTTGACAGTATTTGGTAATTCATTATAACTTTTAAGGTCCTTGTAATAAAGATTACATTTATCAGATTCGCTTTTTAACATGGGTAAATTGAAGTCATTTTTCTTACATGTATCTTTATTGTGTACATTGGTGCCATACTTTAAGTTAATCTTTAGGTATTCTGGTAAATTATCTTCAATAATGTTTTTAACAAATTTCATCGTATAATAAAAGTGCTGTTGTTTCACACTTAGCCAACCAAGGGCTGATAACATGTCTCTAATGGGCGTGTCATATCATTTTCGAAGAATGAATCTCATTGCTTGGTTCTGTTGTTTCTGCAATTTATAAATTTGGCTATCATTCATTATGAAGAAAATTGTTGGACAATAATTGAGGAGAGGTTTTATTTTTGATCCATATACCATTATTTTATATTTCCTTTTCAGTAATTTGCAAGTACGCCGCATAAAGTACATTTTTTTTGCTATTTTGCTTACGGTATAGTCAATATGAGCATTGAACTGTAGCTTCTCATCAATTTTTATACCCAAGTACGTAAAGCTCCGCACCCTTTCTATTTTTTGTTGGTTTATGTTTAAACTACGAAGTTCCAGCATATCAATATTTCTTCTGGATATGACCATGTATTTGGTTTTACTTACATTTATTTTAAGTTTGTTTAAACATAGCCAATTATATATTTTATTTAAGTCATCTTGTAGTTTTGAAACAATATCAGTAATATGGTCACCACTTAACATGATTAACGTGGCATCAGCGAAAAGATTAATATCACAATATTTAATACCGTTGGCAATGTCATTTATGTATATATTAAATAATATAGGTGCTAGCACTGAGCCTTGAGGTAGACCAACCACTATACTTCTTTTGTCAGATACCGACGATCCAATCTGTGTTCTCTGGTAACGATTTGTAATAAGACTTTGAAACCATTTTAGCTCAACGCCCCGTATCCCTATATTACTCAATTTATTTAGAAGTAACTCTTGATCGATGGTCTCAAATGCGCGCTTTAAGTCTAAGAAGACGGCAACTATGTATTTATTTCTGCTCAGTTCTTCTTTCCAGCGAGCTAATACTAAGTTTAGTGCAGTTTCACACGAGTGCCATTTCCTAAAACCAGACTGTTGTGGCATTAATATTTTATTAGTTTCTAAATATTCTATTAGTTGTTTTTTAACTACCGTTTCAAGAATTTTTTCATCACTAGGCAACGTATTAATTGGTCTCATCTCGTCGGGTCTGATTGTGTTCTTGACTTTCTCAATTGGCACAACAATAGATGTTTTCCAGTGATCAGGAACAACACCATATTTTAGGCTTTCATTAATTAGCTGCGTGTAAAAGTACCCTGTATATGTTATAGAGTCTTTTATGACTCCCTCACATAATAGTTTTTTTCCTCCAATTTTATTTTTAAAACCACTGACAATTTCAAGCACTTCATCGGTTTCGATTTCTATAAATTTAAAGTTATGTGTGCAATTTGGAGTCGTAAAGGATTCTTTTTTACCAGGTTCTATATTTGAGGTAATTTCAATAATGCTGTCAATAAAGTAGTTATTTAGTGATTGTGCAATCTCTTTTTCCGTTGTGTACAAGTTGTTGTGAATTAACACTTTATTAAAGGCGTTTATTTCCTTTGACATACTTATGCAATTTTTTAGATGCTTCCATATTGATTTGCTATCTCCAATATTAACTGTTATTTTATGCTCCAAGTATTTAACCTTTTTAACCTTTACCATCCTCTTGTATCTACGTTTGATTGTATTATAGTCACTCCAGGCCCGTTTCTAATGCTATCCTGTAAAGATTATATTTTTGTTTATTAAGGTTTGCTAATTCAGCATCATACCACTTGTTCATGAGCTTAAGCCTTATTTCTTTAGTGTATGTTAGAATGCCCATTGAGTGCGACAAGGCATTAGTTAAAAATTTCGATTTATCATCGATGCTTAATTTCGAAAAATCCCTGTAATTGTATTGCCTCAGTTGGTTAAGAAGATTATCACTTGTGTAATTTTCGCAAGATATAATAAATTTGTTTGCTCTCATTTTATATATTTTCTCCAACTCGATCTTGACATAAATTGTCTCATGATCGGAGATCCGATGCATATCCATTCTTTGACACGAAATGTTTTTGCTATTGGTAAATAATAAATCAATCATGGTTTCGACCTCTCCCGATTTCCTAGTATAAAAATTAATTTTCTGAACCATTGAGAAGGACTGAAATAACTCTACCAATCTTTTACTGTACGTTGTAGCTTTATATAGATTTATATTGAATTCTCCAATAAATACAGTATTATCATCTAGGCAAGTATTGTTTAAAATTTCACTGAGGTAGCTGATAAAGTCAGCATCGCTAGAATTTGGCGAGTGATATATTACCCCTATTTGGTATTTCGGGGTAACATTTCCAATTTTTAAAAGAAGACACCAAATATTTTTATCCCACGAGTAATTAACGAGAGTTTCATATTTAATTGAGTGATGGACGTAAATTAAAACACCGCCTGTGTGTCTACTATTCGAGTTGCATCTAATTAGGGTGTAGGTTTCTACCTGTATTTCGTGGTTTGTAATGTCTTCGGTCAAACAGGTTTCTGAACATAGCACCAAATGGGGCTTACAAATTTCTATTAGTTTCTCAAGTTCACACTTATTAGCTGTAATACTGTTTATGTTTAAATAAATGATATTCAATTCATGAATACTTCGTTGCTAAACTTTAGTTTTGCTTTTGGCTTGAACGTAATTTTGGTATGCAGGGCAATCCAAACTGAATGCTGAGTGATTTACATTAACATCTATTACTTTTTTCTGAACAAGTTCACAACAATTTACACACCTTATTATATCAGAGCCGCAATCCTTAACATCGTGATTTCCAGCACATCTACTACATGCCTTTTTATTTGTACAATCACTTGACTTGTGCTTATAACCCAAACATTTAAAGCATCTCATAATATT